>NC_058083.1:320450899-320750899 GCF_014858855.1 Bufo gargarizans
ATCTGGCTTCATGTCAGCAGAGAATCAGTCTGCATGTCATAGCAGAGAATGAGGCTTCACGTCACCCACCACTGCAACAGTCCATTGGCATATATTTAGGCCTAGCACACAGGCAGAGCAGAGAGGTCCCGTAACAGACGATCTGGCTTCATGTCAGCAGAGAATCAGTCTGCATGTCATAGCAGAGAATGAGGCTTCACGTCACCCACCACTGCAACAGTCCATTGGCATATTTAGGCCTAGCACACAGGCAGAGCAGAGAGGTCCCGTAACAGACGATCTGGCTTCATGTCAGCAGAGAATCAGTCTGCATGTCATAGCAGAGAATGAGGCTTCACGTCACCCACCACTGCAACAGTCCATTGGCATATATTTAGGCCTAGCACACAGGCAGAGCAGAGAGGTCCCGTAACAGACCATCTGGCTTCATGTCAGCAGAGAATCAGTCTGCATGTCATAGCAGAGAATCAGGCTTCACGTCAGCCACCACTGCAACAGTCCATTGTCATAAATTTAGGCCCCGCACCCCAGGCAGAGGAGAGAGGTCCCGTCAACAGACAATCTGGCTTCATGTCAGCAGAGAATTAGATACTGCATGTCATAGCAGAGATCAGGCTTCTGTCAGCCCCACTGCAACAGTCCATTGGCATATATTTAGGCCTAGCACACAGGCAGAGGAGAGGTTCATACAACTTTGGGTTAGCCGTCGCAATATAAGGGTAAAATGAAAATAAAAAATAGGATTGAATGAGGACTGCCCTGTGAGTCCAATAATATATGGTTATGGGGAGGTAGTAATGTCTAATCTGGACAAGGACGGACAGGTCGTGGGATCCATGCCTGGTTCATTTTTATGAACTCAGCTTGTCCACATTGGCTGTAGACAGGCGGCTGCTTTTGTCTGTAATGACGCCCCCTGCCGTGCTGAATACACGTTCAGACAAAACGCTGGCTGCCGGGCAGGCCAGCACCTCCAAGGCATAAAAGGCTAAGCTCTGGCCACGTGGACAATTTAGAGACCCAGAAGTTGAATGGGGCCGAACCATCAGTCAGTACGTGGAGGGTGTGCACACGTACTGTTCCACCATGTTAGTGAAATGTTGCCTCCTGCTAACACGTTGCGTATCAGGTGGGGGTGCAGTTAGCTGTGGCGTGTTGACAAAAGTTTTCCACATCTCTGCCATGCTAACCCTGCCCTCAGAGGAGCTGGCCGTGACACAGCTGCCTTGGCGACCTCTTGCTCCTCCTCTGCCTTGGCCTTGGGCTTCCACTTGTTCCCCTGTGACATTTGGGAATGCTCTCAGTAGCGCGTCTACCAACGTGCGCTTGTACTCGCGCATCTTCCTATCACGCTCCAGTGCAGGAAGTAAGGTGGGCACATTGTCTTTGTAGCGTGGATCCAGCAGGGTGGCAACCCAGTAGTCCGCACAGGTTAAAATGTGGGCAACTCTGCTGTCGTTGCGCAGGCACTGCAGCATGTAGTCGCTCATGTGTGCCAGGCTGCCCAGGGGTAAGGACAAGCTGTCCTCTGTGGGAGGCGTATCGTCATCGTCCTGCCTTTCCCCCCAGCCACGCACCAGTGATGGACCCGAGCTGCGTTGGGTGCCACCCCGCTGTGACCATGCTTCATCCTCATCCTCCTCCACCTCCTCCTCATCCTCGTCCTCCTCGTCCTCCAGTAGTGGGCCCTGGCTGGCCACATTTGTACCTGGCCTCTGCTGTTGCCAAAAACCTCCCTCTGAGTCACTTCGAAGAGACTGGCCTGAAAGTGCTAAAAATGACCCCTCTTCCTCCTCCTCCTCCTCCTCCTCCTGGGCCACCTCCTCTTCCATCATCGCCCTAAGTGTTTTCTCAAGGAGACATAGAAGTGGTATTGTAACGCTGATAACGGTGTCATCGCCACTGGCCATGTTGGTGGAGTACTCGAAACAGCGCAACAGGGCACACAGGTCTCGCATGGAGGCCCAGTCATTGGTGGTGAAGTGGTGCTGTTCTGTAGTGCGACTGACCCGTGCGTGCTGCAGCTGAAACTCCACTATGGCCTGCTGCTGCTCGCACAGTCTGTCCAGCATGTGCAAGGTGGAGTTCCACCTGGTGGGCACGTCGCATATGAGGCGGTGAGCGGGAAGGCCGAAGTTACGCTGTAGCGCAGACAGGCGAGCAGCAGCAGGATGTGAACGCCGGAAGCGCGAACAGACGGCCCGCACTTTATGCAGCAGCTCTGACATGTCGGGGTAGTTGTGAATGAACTTCTGCACCACCAAATTCAGCACATGCGCCAAGCAAGGGATGTGCGTCAAATTGGCTAGTCCCAGAGCTGCAACGAGATTTCGCCCATTATCACACACCACCAGGCCGGGCTTGAGGCTCACCGGCAGCAACCACTCGTCGGTCTGTTGTTCAATACCCCGCCACAACTCCTGTGCGGTGTGGGGCCTGTCCCCCAAACATATGAGTTTCAGAATGGCCTGCTGACGTTTACCCCGGGCTGTGCTGAAGTTGGTGGTGAAGGTGTGTGGCTGACTGGATGAGCAGGTGGAAGAAGAGGAGGAGGAAGTCGAGTAGGAGGAGGAGGTAACAGGAAGCAAAGAATGTTGCCCTGCGATCCTTGGCGGCGGAAGGACGTGCGCCAAACAGCTCTCCGCCTGGGGCCCAGCTGCCACTACATTTACCCAGTGTGCAGTTAGGGAGATATAGCGTCCCTGGCCGTGCTTACTGGTCCACGTATCTGTGGTTAGGTGGACCTTGCTACAGATGGCGTTGCGCAGTGCACACTTGATTTTATCGGATACTTGGTTGTGCAGGGAAGGCACGGCTCTCTTGGAGAAGTAGTGCCGGCTGGGAACAACATACTGTGGGACAGCAAGCGACATGAGCTGTTTGAAGCTGTCTGTGTCCACCAGCCTAAATGACAGCATTTCATAGGCCAGTAGTTTAGAAATGCTGGCATTCAGGGCCAGGGATCGAGGGTGGCTAGGTGGGAATTTACGCTTTCTATCAAATGTTTGTGAGATGGAGAGCTGAACGCTGGCGTGTGACATGGTTGAGACGCTTGGTGACGGAGGTGGTGGTGGTGGTGTTGGTGGTACATCCCCTGTTTGCTGGGCGGCAGGTGCCAACGTTCCTCCAGAGGCGGAGGAAGAGGCCGAGGCGGCAGCAGCAGAATAGGCCGAGGCGGCAGCAGCAGAAGAGGTAGCAGGGGGAGCCTGAGTGACTTCCTTGGTTTTAAGGTGTTTACTCCACTGCAGTTCATGCTTTGCATGCAGGTGCCTGGTCATGCAGGTTGTGCTCAGGTTCAGAACGTTAATGCCTCGCTTCAGGCTCTGATGGCACAGCGTGCAAACCACTCGGGTCTTGTCGTCAGCACATTGTTTGAAGAAGTGCCATGCCAGGGAACTCCTTGAAGCTGCCTTTGGGGTGCTCGGTCCCAGATAGCGGCGGTCAGTAGCAGGCGGAGTCTCTTGGCGGCGGGTGTTCTGCTTTTGCCCACTGCTCCCTCTTTTGCTACGCTGTTGGCTCGGTCTCACCACTGCCTCTTCCTCCGAACTGTGAAAGTCAGTGGCACGACCTTCATTCCATGTGGGGTCTAGGACCTCATCGTCCCCTGCATCGTCTTCCACCCAGTCTTGATCCCTGACCTCCTGTTCAGTCTGCACACTGCAGAAAGACGCAGCAGTTGGCACCTGTGTTTCGTCATCATCAGAGACATGCTGAGGTGGTATTCCCATGTCCTCATCATCAGGAAACATAAGTGGTTGTGCGTCAGTGCATTCTATGTCTTTCACCGCTGGGGAAGGGCTAGGTGGATGCCCTTGGGAAACCCTGCCAGCGGAGTCTTCAAACAGCATAAGAGACTGCTGCATAACTTGAGGCTGAGACAGTTTCCCTGGTATGCATGGGGGTGATGTGACAGACTGATGGGGTTGGTTTTCAGGCGCCATCTGTGCGCTTTCTGCAGAAGACTGGGTGGGAGATAATGTGAACGTGCTGGATCCACTGTCGGCCACCCAATTGACTAATGCCTGTACCTGCTCAGGCCTTACCATCCTTAGAACGGCATTGGGCCCCACCATATATCGCTGTAAATTCTGGCGGCTACTGGGACCTGAGGTAGTTGGTACACTAGGACGTGTGGATGTGGCAGAACGGCCACGTCCTCTCCCAGCACCAGAGGGTCCACTAACACCACCACGACCATGTCCACGTCCGCGTCCCTTACTAGATGTTTTTCTCATTGTTATGGTTCACCACAACAACAAATATATTATTTGGCCCAATGTATTGTATTCAAATTCAGCGGGATATAAATTTGAGGCCTAGTATTTAGGCGCTGGGTGACCGGTATGGATTTAGTGACAGAATTAGACTTGGAAATGCACAGAAGCGTGTGTGTGTGAAGTTATTCTGAATGACCCAATGTGCACCTTGAATATTATATACCCTTTTAGGGATAGATTTCAAATAGCTCTGATATAGCAGAAACCACTAAATTATGAAATTGTTAAATTGGGAATTGTATTTAAACCCAGAACAAAAAATGTGCTTTGACGGACACTAAATAACTTTCCCAGCCACAACAGGACAGCGTTAACGAGAGATTTAGCAGGATATAAATTTGAGGCCTAGTATTTAGGCGCTGGGTGACAGGTATGGGTTTAGTGACAGAATTAGACTTGGAAATACACAGTAGCGGGTGTGTGTGAAGTTATTCTGAATGACCCAATGTGCACCTTGAATATTATATACCCTTTTAGGGATAGATTTCAAATAGCTCTGATATAGCAGAAACCACTAAATTATGAAATTGCTAAATTGGGAATTGTATTTCAACCCAGAACAAAAAATGTGCTTTGACGGACACTAAATAACTTTCCCAGCCACAACAGGACAGCGTTAACGAGAGATTTAGCAGGATATAAATTTGAGGCCTAGTATTTAGGCGCTGGGTGACAGGTATGGGTTTAGTGACAGAATTAGACTTGGAAATACACAGTAGCGGGTGTGTGTGAAGTTATTCTGAATGACCCAATGTGCACCTTGAATATTATATACCCTTTTAGGGATAGATTTCAAATAGCTCTGATATAGCAGAAACCACTAAATTATGAAATTGTTAAATTGGGAATTGTATTTAAACCCAGAACAAAAAATGTGCTTTGACGGACACTAAATAACTTTCCCAGCCACAACAGGACAGCGTTAACGAGAGATTTAGCAGGATATAAATTTGAGGCCTAGTATTTAGGCGCTGGGTGACAGGTATGGGTTTAGTGACAGAATTAGACTTAGAAATACACAGTAGCGGGTGTGTGTGAAGTTATTCTGAATGACCCAATGTGCACCTTGAATATTATATACCCTTTTAGGGATAGATTTCAAATAGCTCTGATATAGCAGAAACCACTAAATTATGAAATTGCTAAATTGGGAATTGTATTTCAACCCAGAACAAAAAATGTGCTTTGACGGACACTAAATAACTTTCCCAGCCACAACAGGACAGCGTTAACGAGAGATTTAGCAGGTTATAAATTTGAGGCCTAGTATTTAGGCGCTGGGTGACAGGTATGGGTTTAGTGACAGAATTAGACTTGGAAATACACAGTAGCGGGTGTGTGTGAAGTTATTCTGAATGACCCAATGTGCACCTTGAATATTATATACCCTTTTAGGGATAGATTTCAAATAGCTCTGATATAGCAGAAACCACTAAATTATGAAATTGTTAAATTGGGAATTGTATTTAAACCCAGAACAAAAAATGTGCTTTGACGGACACTAAATAACTTTCCCAGCCACAACAGGACAGCGTTAACGAGAGATTTAGCAGGATATAAATTTGAGGCCTAGTATTTAGGCGCTGGGTGACAGGTATGGGTTTAGTGACAGAATTAGACTTAGAAATACACAGTAGCGGGTGTGTGTGAAGTTATTCTGAATGACCCAATGTGCACCTTGAATATTATATACCCTTTTAGGGATAGATTTCAAATAGCTCTGATATAGCAGAAACCACTAAATTATGAAATTGCTAAATTGGGAATTGTATTTCAACCCAGAACAAGAAATGTGCTTGAACGGACACTAAATAACTCGCCCAGCTACAGCACTAAGGACAGATTTAGCTGGATATAAATTTGAGGCCTAGTATTTAGGCGCTGGGTGACAGGTATGGGTTTAGTGACAGAATTAGACTTGGAAATGCACAGTAGCGGGTGTGTGAAGTTATTCTGAATGTCCCTATGTGCACCTTCAATATGATCTACCCTTTTAGGGATAGATTTCAAATAGCTCTGATATAGCAGAAACCACTAAATTATGAAATTGCTAAATTGGGAATTGTATTTCAACCCAGAACAAGAAATGTGCTTGAACGGACACTAAATAACTCGCCCAGCTACAGCACTAAGGACAGATTTAGCTGGATATAAATTTGAGGCCTAGTATTTAGGCGCTGGGTGACAGGTATGGGTTTAGTGACAGAATTAGACTTGGAAATACACAGTAGCGGGTGTGTGTGAAGTTATTCTGAATGACCCAATGTGCACCTTGAATATTATATACCCTTTTAGGGATAGATTTCAAATAGCTCTGATATAGCAGAAACCACTAAATTATGAAATTGCTAAATTGGGAATTGTATTTCAACCCAGAACAAGAAATGTGCTTGAACGGACACTAAATAACTCGCCCAGCTACAGCACTAAGGACAGATTTAGCTGGATATAAATTTGAGGCCTAGTATTTAGGCGCTGGGTGACAGGTATGGGTTTAGTGACAGAATTAGACTTGGAAATACACAGTAGCGGGTGTGTGTGAAGTTATTCTGAATGACCCAATGTGCACCTTGAATATTATATACCCTTTTAGGGATAGATTTCAAATAGCTCTGATATAGCAGAAACCACTAAATTATGAAATTGCTAAATTGGGAATTGTATTTCAACCCAGAACAAGAAATGTGCTTGAACGGACACTAAATAACTCGCCCAGCTACAGCACTAAGGACAGATTTAGCTGGATATAAATTTGAGGCCTAGTATTTAGGCGCTGGGTGACAGGTATGGGTTTAGTGACAGAATTAGACTTGGAAATGCACAGTAGCGGGTGTGTGAAGTTATTCTGAATGTCCCTATGTGCACCTTCAATATGATCTACCCTTTTAGGGATAGATTTCAAATAGCTCTGATATAGCAGAAACCACTAAATTATGAAATTGCTAAATTGGGAATTGTATTTCAACCCAGAACAAGAAATGTGCTTGAACGGACACTAAATAACTCGCCCAGCTACAGCACTAAGGACAGATTTAGCTGGATATAAATTTGAGGCCTAGTATTTAGGCGCTGGGTGACAGGTATGGGTTTAGTGACAGAATTAGACTTGGAAATGCACAGTAGCGGGTGTGTGAAGTTATTCTGAATGTCCCTATGTGCACCTTCAATATGATCTACCCTTTTAGGGATAGATTTCAAATAGCTCTGATATAGCAGAAACCACTAAATTATGAAATTGCTAAATTGGGAATTGTATTTCAACCCAGAACAAGAAATGTGCTTGAACGGACACTAAATAACTCGCCCAGCTACAGCACTAAGGACAGATTTAGCTGGATATAAATTTGAGGCCTAGTATTTAGGCGCTGGGTGACAGGTATGGGTTTAGTGACAGAATTAGACTTGGAAATACACAGTAGCGGGTGTGTGTGAAGTTATTCTGAATGACCCAATGTGCACCTTGAATATTATATACCCTTTTAGGGATAGATTTCAAATAGCTCTGATATAGCAGAAACCACTAAATTATGAAATTGCTAAATTGGGAATTGTATTTCAACCCAGAACAAGAAATGTGCTTGAACGGACACTAAATAACTCGCCCAGCTACAGCACTAAGGACAGATTTAGCTGGATATAAATTTGAGGCCTAGTATTTAGGCGCTGGGTGACAGGTATGGGTTTAGTGACAGAATTAGACTTGGAAATGCACAGTAGCGGGTGTGTGAAGTTATTCTGAATGTCCCTATGTGCACCTTCAATATGATCTACCCTTTTAGGGATAGATTTCAAATAGCTCTGATATAGCAGAAACCACTAAATTATGAAATTGCTAAATTGGGAATTGTATTTCAACCCAGAACAAGAAATGTGCTTGAACGGACACTAAATAACTCGCCCAGCTACAGCACTAACGACAGATTTAGCTGGATATGAATTTGAGGCCTAGTATTTAGGCGCTGGGTGACAGGTATGGGTTTAGTGACAGAATTAGACTTGGAAATGCACAGTAGCGGGTGTGTGAAGTTATTCTGAATGTCCCTATGTGCACCTTGAATATTATATACCCTTTTAGGGATAGATTTCAAATAGCTCTGATACAGCAGAAACCACTAAATTTTTAAATTGCTAAATTGGGAATTGTATTTCAACCCAGAACAAAAAATGTGCTTTGACGGACACTAAATAACTTTCCCAGCCACAACAGGACAGCGGTAACGAGAGATTTAGCGGGATATAAATTTGAGGCCTAGTATTTAGGCGCTGGGTGACCGGTATGGATTTAGTGACAGAATTAGACTGGGATATGGCCAAAAAATAACCACACTATTGCTGGTTAAATGCACTTGGTGATGGGCGCAGCTTGCCCCTGATGTAGTATATGGCCAAAAAATGAACAGACTATTGCTGGTTAAATGCACTTGGTGTCACAGCTTGACCAACCACACTACTGAGGGTTAAATGCACTTGGTGACGGGCGCAGCTTGCCCCTGATGTAGTATATGGCCAAAAAATGAACAGACTATTGCTGGTTAAATGCACTTGGTGACGGGCGCAGCTTGCCCCTGATTTAGTATATGGCCAAAAAATGAACAGACTATTGCTGGTTAAATGCACTTGGTGTGATAGCTTGACCAACCACACTACTGAGGGTTAAATGCACTTGGTGACGGGCGCAGCTTGCCCCTGATGTAGTATATGGCCAAAAAATAAACAGACTATTGCTGGTTAAATGCACTTGGTGTGACAGCTTCACCCTGATGTAGGCTTTAGCCAAAAAACAAACGCACCATTGAGGGTTAAATGCACTTGGTGACAGGCGCAGCTTGCCCCTGATGTAGTATATGGCCAAAAAATAAACAGACTATTGCTGGTTAAATGCACTTGGTGTGACAGCTTCACCCTGATGTAGGCTTTAGCCAAAAAACAACCACACCATTGAGGGTTAAATGCACTTGGTCGCAGCTTGTGCTGGCGCACCACAAGACACAAAATGGCCGCCGATCACCCCAGAAAAATGTGACTGACAAACGGTCTGGGCAGCCTAAAAACAGTGAGCAATTGAGGATCAGCAGCTCAATGATCCACAGCTGCAGATCGATCAGTTAATCAAGTCCTTTGGAGGAGTTAATCTGCCTAATCTCGCCCTACTGTCGCAGCCGCAACCTCTCCCTACGCTAATCAGAGCAGAGTGACGGGCGGCGCTATGTGACTCCAGCTTAAATAGAGGCTGGGTCACATGGTGCTCTGGCCAATCACAGCCATGCCAATAGTAGGCATGGCTGTGATGGCCTCTTGGGGCAAGTAGTATGACGCTTGTTGATTGGCTGCTTTGCAGCCTTTCAAAAAGCGCCAAGAAAGCGTCACAAAAGCGCGAAGAAAGCGACGAACACCGAACCCGAACCCGGACTTTTACGAAAATGTCCGGGTTCGGGTCCGTGTCACGGACACCCCAAAATTCGGTACGAACCCGAACTATACAGTTCGAGTTCGCTCATCCCTAGTCACAGCCCTATAAATACGTCAGACATTTTCAAGCTTTCTGAGTGCAGGGACAAATGTGAGAAGGTGCTAGGGACAGCAACTGGAAAAACCTAATTGTGAAAAAAACTGGAAAAAAACTATTTATAAGTGCAGGGAAAGGATAGGGAGGAATTATTTCACAGCATCTTAGTGCAGGGAGAGACGTCAGAAGGTGCTAGGGACACAGCCAGAAAATTGATCTACAAGTGCAGGGAAAGAATAGGGAGGAATCATTTCTCAGCATCTTAGTGCAAGGAGAGAAGTCAGAAGGCACTAGGGACAGTACTAGAAAAGCGATTTACAAGAGCAGGGAAAAGATAGGGAGGAATCATTTCACAGCATCTTAGTGCAGGGAGAGACGTCAGAAGGCGCTAGGGAAATTGATAGGAAAGTGATTTACAAGTGCAGGGAATGATTATTTGGGGATTCAAATAGCCATTATACAGCTCTGTCATTCCAGAAATTTTCTATTTATTCTTGTTATTGGGGTGCAAGTGCTATTTTGAAAAGCCTTTAGTGGACTATTTTAGTACAAAAAGAAAAATATATACGCACTTCACTGTTGCAGTTATTGGTGGCGAAAGCGTTTAGTGGCCTATTTCAGTACAAAAAATATATATATAAGCACTTCACTGTTGCAGTTATTTGTGGCGAAAGCATTTAGTGGCCTATTTCAGTACAGAAAGAAAAATATATACGCACTTCACTGTTGCAGTTATTTGAGGCTAAAGCATTTAGTGGCCTATGTCAGTACAAAAATACAAATATATTCTCAGTTAACTTCTGCAGGTATATGTGGTGGAAGCGTTTAGTGGCCAATTTCAGTACATAAAGAAAAATATATACACACTTTTACTGTTGCAGTTATTTGTGGGGAAAGAGTTTAGTGGCTTATTTCAGTAGATAAAGAAAAATATATACGAACTTCACTGTTGCAGTAATTTGTGGCGAAAGCATTTAGTGGCCTATTTCTGTACAAAAAATATATATATAAGCACTTCACTGTTGCAGTTATTTGTGGCGAAAGCATTTAGTGGCCTATTTCAGTACAGAAAGAAAAATATATACGCACTTCACTGTTGCAGTTATTTGAGGCTAAAGCGTTTAGTGGCCTATTTCAGTACAAAAATACAAATATATTCTCAGTTCACTTCTGCAGTTATATGTGGTGACAGTGCTTACTAGTGGACTATTTCGGTACATAAATAAAAATATATACGCACTTCACTGGTGCATTTATTTCTAGTAAAAGCGTTTAGTGGCCTATTTCAGTACAAAAAGAAAAATATATACGCACTTCACTATTGCAGTTATTTGTGGTGAAAGCGTTTAGTGGCCTATTGGAGTACAGAAAGAAAAATATATAAGCACTTCACTGTTGCAGTTATTTGTGGTGAAAGCATTTAGAGGCCTATTTCAGTGCAAAAAGAAAAATATTTTTGCTGCTTTTAGGGGTGTTTTAATTTGCTTTTAGTTTATTCAGTTCAGCTAAAAGTATGTCAGACAGAGAAGTGCCAGGCCTAAATGTTTCTGGCGCAGGCAGAGGTCACAGCAAAGTAAGGGGGAATGGTAGCAGGTGTCGCAGCGAGAGGCCTGACATCCCGGTGTCATCTAGTGGTTGTATCTTGACCAGCAACCCAGCGGTTCTTGGTTAACTCGGTCATCCAGTTCATCCCAAGTGACATCAGACACCCCCAGCCAACAGTCGGTGGGTTCGTCAGACACAACTCTTAGTTGGCATGGCCTGGGAGCAGGCCCTGTGCCCTCACTTGTCCTTAACCTGCCTCTGTCCTTTGCTGTTCCCTCAGTCACAGAAGTATTGTATGCTGTGGGCTCAGCTCCACTATACAGCGAGGACGAGCTACTAGAGAACAGTCAGCAGCTACTGCCCAGCCAAGATCTGGAGGAGACATCCGCCGCTTCCTCCGCTAGGCGGGCAAGTAGTGATGAGGAGAGTGGGAAATGGTGTTGCGAGCGGTCAGGCTCCTGACCCAGAGACTGTTGAGGAGAACATCACTGACGTGCAGACACTACACGATGATAGGGTTGAGCGAACCCAAACTGTAAAGTTCGGGTTCGTACTGAACTTTAGTATTTTTGGACCCCTGACCCAAACACAAACTTTTCTGTAAAAGTTTGGGTTTGGGTTCGGTGTTTGGCGAGTTAATGGCGCTTTTTGAAAGGCTGCAGAGCAGCCAATCAATAAGCGTTTAACTCTGTGCCCTTGGAAGCCATCACAGCCATGCCTACAAGCCTACTAATGGCATGGCTTATCCTGCCCTGAGCCCAGTGACACAGAAAAATAACTTTTATCCGTCTGTTAGTCAGGTGGGTGGCGGCAGCCATTTTATGCAAGCTTAGTGCTCCAGCACAGCATATGTGCATTTGTGACATTCAAATCCAAGCTTGAAATACTGCAATAATAATCTGGGTTTAAAAAAAACACCCATTTTTGGCAATATCCTACATCTGGTGCCTTTGCAGCATTTGTCAGTGTGAAATCCAAGCTTGAAATACTGCAATAATTTTCTGGGTTTAAAAAACACCCATTCTCGGCAATACCCTAAATCTGGGACCTATGCTGCATTTTTTAGTGAGAAAAACAAGTTTGAAATACTGCAATAATAATCTGGGTTTAAAAAAACACCAATTTTTGGCAATATCCTACATCTGGTGCCTTTGCAGCATTTGTCAGTATGAAATACAAGCTTGCAATACTTCAATAATTTTCATGGTTTAAAAAAACACTCATTTTTGGCAATACCCTACATCTGGGGCCTTTGCTGCATCTGTCAGTGTGACATACAAGCTAGAAATGCTGCAATAATATTCTGGGTTTAAAAAACCACAAATTTTGGTCCAAAAACTAAATTTGCAGCCTTTGCTGCATCTGTCAGTGTGAGATACACGCGTTAGATACTGGTGTTCTATTCTGTAATTAAAAAAACACCCATTTTGGGAAAGATCCTAAATTTGAGAAATATGAGGAGAGCGTCGAATAAGGGACGTGACCCCGGTCGTGGTGCTGCTGGTGGAGCTCCTGTTGCAGGGAGATGACGTGTTCCATCTGTGCCAGCTACACGCACAAGTGAAACACCTTCCTCAGGTGCGAGTAGGTGACAGAACCTTCAGCGTTATTTGGTCGGGCCTAATGTGTCTCTACGAATGGTGAGGCCAGAACAAGTACAGGCGATAGTAGATTGGGTTGCTGACAGTGCCTCCACTTCCTTTACATTGTCTCCCACCCAGTCTCCTGCTGAAAGATCTTTGGCACCTGCAGACGATGTCCATCAGTCTTTCACCTCACCCCCTTGCAAATCAGCCAAGCAGTCTGAGCCCCAAGTCATGCAGCAGTCTATTCTGCTTTTTGATGACTCTGCTAGCAGGGTTTCCCAGGGCCATCCACCTAGCCCTGCCCCAGAATTGGAAGAGATTGAGTGCATCGATGCCCAACCACTTATATTTTAAGATGCGTACAAGATGAGTACATGGGAGGACCACCGCAGCACAAATCGGATGATGACAAAACACAGGTGCCTACTGCTGTGGCTTTCGAAAGTGTGCAGACTGACAAGGAGGGCAGGGGTGAAGACTGGGTGGAAGATGATGTGGAGGACGATGAGGTCCTCGACCCCACATGGAATCAAGGTCATGCGAGTGACCTGTGTAGTTCAGAGGAAGAGGCGTGGTCGCACAGAGCCACCAGCACAGCAGAAGAGGGAGCAGGGTGCAAAAGCAGAGCGACCACCCCCTAGACAGTACGTCTGCTACTGCCCACCGTAGCAAGGGACTGAGCACACCAAAGCCAGCTCCAAGGAGTTCCCTGGCGTGGCAGTTCTTCAGACAATGTGCTGACGACAAGACACGAGTGGTTTGCATGCTGTGCAATCAGAGCCTGAAGCGAGGTATAAACGTTCTCAACCTGAGCACAACCTTGCATCTAAGTGCAAAGCACGAGCTGCAGTGAAGTAGACCTCTCAAAAACAAAGAGGTCTCTGTCTCCTCCTGCTTCCTCTTCTGCTGCAGTCTCGGCCTCTTCATCCACCTCTGGAGTGACAGTGGCACCTGCCACCCTGAAAAAACTGAGGATCTGCCAGCAACACCACCACCTGGGTCACCAACCATTTCCACAATGTCCCACGGAAGCGTTCAGCTCTCCATCTCCCAAACACTGGAGCGGAAGAGGAAGTACCCCCCATACCCACCCTACCAATCCCTGTCCCTGAATGCCAGCATTTCAAAATGACTGGCCATTGAAATGCTGTCATTCCGTCTGGTGGAGACGGAGAGCTTTAAAAGCTTTATGGCAGTGGCTGTCCCACAGTACATCGTGCCCAGCCGCCACGACTTTTCCAGGCGAGCCATCCCTTCCCTGCACAACTAAGTGGGGGACAAAATCAGGTGTGCACTGCGCAACGCCATCTGTAACTACGGATACATGGACCAGTAAGCACGGTCAGGGATGTTATATCTCCCTCACAGCACACTGGGTAAATGCAGTGGTGGCTATGCCTGAGGCGGATAGCAGTTTGGCGAATGTCCTTTCACCACCGAGGATTGCAGGGCGCTTCGGTTTGCCTCCTGTTGCTTCCCCCTCCTACTCTGCTTCCTCATCCTCTACCGGCTCCTCATCCGGTCAGCGTAACACCTTCACCACCAACTTCAGCACAGCCAGGGGTAAACGACAGCTGGCAGTTTTAAAACGTATCTGTTTGGGGGACAAACCCCACACCGCGCAGGAGCTGTAGACGGGACTTGAACAACAGACTGATGAGTGGGTGGCGTCAGTGAGCCTCAAGCCCGGCCTGGTGGTGTGCGATAATGGGCGAAATCTCATAGCAGCTCTGGGTCTAGACTGTTTGACGCACATCCCTTGCCTGGCGCATGTGCTGAATTTGGTGGTGCAGAGGTTCCTTAAAAATTTCCCCGATATGTCAGAGCTGCTGCAGAAAGTGCGGGCCGTCTGTGCGCGCTTTCGGCGTTCTCACCCTGCTGCTGCTCGCCTATCAGCGCTGCAGCATAACTTCGGCTTTCCTGCTCACCGCCTCATATGCAACGTGCCCACAAGGTGGAGCTCCACCTTGCACATGCTGGCCAGACTGTGCGAGCAGCAGCAGGCGATAGTGGAGTTTCAGCTGCAGCACACACGGGTGAGTCGCTCTGCGGAACAGCACCACTTCCCCACCAATGACTGGGCCTCCATGCGAGACCTGTGTTCCTCGTTGCGCTGTTTCCAGTACTCCACCAACATGGCCAGTGCCGATAACGCCGTTCTAAGCATTACTATCCCACTACTATGCCTCCTTGAAAAAACGCTTCTGGCGATGATGGAAGAGGATGTGGCACAGGAGGAGGAGGAATAGGAATCATTTCATAGGGTTTCTGGACAGTAATTTCACAAGTGGCTCCGAGGGTGGGTTCCTGCACCCACAAATGCCAGGTACACAATTGTCCAGTTCTGGGGGATGACGAGGTGGAGGATGAGGAGATGGAGGAGGAGGAACCGTGTTCACAGCAGGGTGGCACCCAAACCAGCTCATGGCCATCACTGGTGCGTGGCTGGGGGGGATTTAGAGGACACAGACGATACACGTCCCACAGAGGACAGCTTTTCATTGCCTCTGGGCAGCCTAGCACACATGTGTGATTACCTGCTGCAGTGTCTCCGCAATGACAGTCAAGTTGCCCACATTCTAACTTGTGCTGAATACTGGGTGGCCACGCTGCTGGATCCCTGTTAAGGACAATGTACCGTCTTAATTTTGTCACTGGAGCATGATCCTAAGATGTGCGAGTACAAGCGCACGCTGGTAGACGCACTGCTGGTGGCATTCCCACCTGACAGCGGGGGCACAGTGGAAGCACAAGTCGAAGGCATAGGAGGAAGAGGTCGCCAACGCAGCTCGGGCACCACCAACACCTCAGAAGGCAGGGTTAGCATGGCCGAAATGTGGAAAAGCTTTGTCAGCACGCCACAACAACCACCACCACCAGCTGCTATGGAACGTCTTAGCAGGAGGCAGCATTTCAGCAAAATGGTGGATCAGTATGTGTGCACACGCCTACACATACTGAATGACGGGTCTGCCCCTTCAACTTCTGGGTCTCCAAATTGGGCACATGGCCTGAGCTTGCCCTTTACGCCTTGGAGGTGCTGGCCTGCCCTGCAGCCAGTGTATTGTCTGAACGTGTGTTTAGCATGGCAGGGGGCGTTATCACAGACAAGCGCAGCTGCTTGTCCACAGCCAATGTGGACAAGCTCACGTTCATTAAAATGAACCAGGCATGGATCCCACAGGACTTCTCTGTACCTTGTGCAGAATAGACATGTATACCGGCCTTACCCAGCCATTGTTATACAACAGCGCAATTACTCATTGATGTATTTTGGATATTTCCCACTCTTTTGGAATGTACCCTAATAAAGAAATAAAAAAAAATAAAACCAAAAACCATTGTTGGCTACCTCGTCCTCCTCCACCACCGCTTAAACCTACACCGCTACGTCCACCACCTCCTCAAACTCTTACTTCATATGGACCTTCACCTCATAAATCACAATAATTATTTTTAATTTGTACGTATTTTATATTATTTTATTTTATGTCATTTCACTAATTCGTCTGTTACATATTCTGGTGAAATTCACCAAATTTTGGGTGTGATATACCCCTGCTCTACCTAGTAGACAGGTAAAAACATTTCACTAATTTGTCTGTTACATTTTTGGGTGAAATTCACAAGTTTTGGGCTGTGCTATACCTAGTAGACAGGTAAACAAAATTTAACTAATTTGTTCATTACATATTCGGGTGAAATTCACCAATTTTTGGCTGTTATATACCCCTGCAATACCTAGTAGACAGGCAAAAACATTTCACTAATTTGTCTGTTACATTCTTGGGTGACATTTGACCATTTTTGCTGTGATTAAACCCCTGCTCTGCATAGGTGACAGGGACATAAATAAAAAAAAAAAAATCTTTAATTGACGCGCGCCACCTCCTTTACTTGTAAGCTTCGGCTTCAATAATTTGTCCCACTTTTCTGCTCGATCAACATTTAATTTCATCCATTGACCTCCCTTGGATGTGGTATCTCTTTCTCACACTCCCTCTCCAGCGTGGAACCCTGATTCGCCGATAACCGTGATCAACATGGTAGGCTCAGAAAAGAACATCGAAAGTTGATAGAGAAGATATCCAAATGGATCATAGACGTCACGGGACGTGCGATCAGGCAGAAGTTATCTAGAGTCAACAAAGCGGCAGTAGGGCCTCTCCTGTCTAACGTTTCCAAATCCAAAATACCCCAGTGACGTTCCCTATAATTTTTTAGTAATCATTCCAATAACAGGGCATCTTAAGAGTCCTGTATTGTTATTTATTGTCACTACCTCCCAGAGTCGGGAGTGAGTAATTGCTGCGCGCCCCCTCCTTTACTTGGATGCTTCTGCTTCAATAACTTCTCCCACATTTCCTCTCGATCACATTGCAGCCATTAACCTGCCTGGATGCAATGTGATCGAGCCTTTATGTAACCTGGATGTGATATCCCTTTCTCACGCTGCCTCTCCGGCGTGGAACCCTGATTCGCCGCTAACCATGATCAACATGGTAGGCGCAGAAAAGAACATCGAAAGTTGATAGAGAAGATATCCAGATGGATCGTGAACATCACGGGGACGTGCGACATGGTGGGGCAGTATGTGTGCACACGCCTACACGTACTAATTGATGGGTCTGCCCCCTTCAACTTCTTAGTCTCCAAATTGGGCACATGGCCTGAGCTTGCCCTTTACGCCTTGGAGGTGCTGGCCTGCCCTGCAGCCAGTGTATTGTCTGAAACGTTTGTTTAGCACGACTGGAGGGAGTTATCACAGGATATATTTCCTAATGTTTTGGGGTGTACCCTAATTTAAACAAAAAAATAAATAAATTAAAACCAAAAAACAGCATAGGCTACCTCCTCCTGCACTGCCGCTTTCACCTACACCGCCACATCCATTGCCTCCTCAACCTCCTACTCCATATGGACCTCGTCCTCCAAGATCAAGATTATAATTTTTTATTTTTACGTATTTTATGTTATTTAAAGTCATTCCCCTATCCAGATTTGTTTGCAGAGCACTTGCCATGCTCTTAACCACGTTTTGCTGCCATTTGCAGCCCTCTAGCCCTTTCCATGACTTTTTTACAGCCATTTTAGTGCTCAAAAGTTTGGGTCCCCATTGACTTCAATGGGGTTCGGGTGCGGGGTCAGGTTCGGTTCAAGTTCGGGTCCCGAACTCAAACTTTTTTGTGAAGTTCGTCCGAACCCGTCGAACACGAAAATCCAGGTGTCCCCTTAACTCTACTCGATGATGATGATGAAGTTGATTGCACTTGGGAGCCGGGTGCAGATGGGGCTTCATCATCATCAGGAGAAGAGGGTGGCAGCTTGCACGTGAGGCAGCAGCTGAGCCAGCAAGGTGGTATCATGGTTGGAAGTCAGCAGGGTGGCAGCAGTTGGAGGTCGGGAGCCAAACGTCCCCGGGGTAAACCACCTGCTTAGCAGCAGCCTACCTGCCCGGGAAGTAGTGGTGCAGGGGTCTACAGAGGTAGCAGCGGTAGCAGTCAGTTGGGGGGGGAAATTACCTACTCGGCGGTGTGGCAGTTTTCTGTTAAGCCGCCGGAGGATGTGAACATGGTCATATGTAGAATCTGTGGGCAGAAGGTGATGCATGGCCAAGGTGGCAATGTTGGCAAAATGGGCCTGGATCAACATATGCAGCGTCACCATACAGTGGCCTGGGAGAACGGTGGCTCAGATGTGGTGGTTCAGCCTGCCCCAATAACCGCTGCATCACCCAGTGGCGCCCACCCGGTTTCAGGCGGTCAAGGCTCCACCACCTCAGTCGAAGGGAGCTGTCTGTCATTCCCATCATCTGCTTGTCCCGATGCTCCTGCTCCTCCTCCTACCCCTCGTCAGTCATTCCGTCAGCAATCGATCACTGAAACGATTGCCAAGAGACAGCAGTATGCGTGCACTCATCCAACGGCGCAAAAGCTGAATGTGCTTCTGGCCAAGTTGCTGGTGCTGCAGTCCCTCCCTTTCCAAGTGGTGGACTCTGCACCTTTCAGAGAACTGATGGCTTTTGCTGAGCTGAGGTGGAGAATCCCAAGCTGTCATTTCTTTGCCAAAAAGGCAGTACCAGCCCTGCACACACGTGTAGAACAGAAGGTGGGCCAGTCCTTGAGCCTGTCGTGTCAGCCAAAGTGCACAGCAGTGCCGAGGTGTGGAGCTGTAACTACGGTCAGGTACAATACATGTCCTTTACGGCCCACTGGGTGAATGTGGTTCCTGCACAGCCACACCAGCAACTTGGCCAGGTCACGCTGCTTTAGCCTCCACGTTGTCACGCCATTAGTCCTGCGACAATGTCCTCCTCTGCCTTCTTATCCTAAACCACTCAGGCTACACTGCAGGGACAAGTCACAGTGCCCCTCCAGCATACCACATATGCAGAGCACAGCAGTGTCACACAGTTCTGCATCTCGTTTCCCTTAGCGAATTGAGTCACACAGGGGAGGAACTGCTACGTGTCCTTCGTCTAGAAATAGAATCCTGGCTTTCCCGACAACTCAAAATCGAAAAAGGGAAGAACATTGTGCCGCTGCGTCAAGGAGAGCTGAGCCACGCGTCCTGCATGGCACACATGTTTAATTTGGTTGTCAAGCGGTTTCTAAAGTCTTCCACCCATAGAAAGACATCCTAAAAATGGGCAGGAAACTTTGCATGCACTTTAGCCACTCATACACCGCAAAGCACACCCTCCTTTAGCTGCAGCAGCAGAACGTCATTCCCCAACATAGGCTGAGATGCGACGTTTCAACCCATTGGAATTCCACCTGCAATATGTTGGACTGACTCTACATCATCAACGATGTATTGATGATGCAAGCAGATAGGAGTACTCCCCTGTGTAACTTCGATGTCAGCAAGTGATACCTAGCGTTTGCTCAGGCCCTTTGTTTGTCAGTTGCCAGGACTACAGGATGAACTACGTCATTCCACTGCTTGATGTCCTGGAACAGATAGTGGTAACAATGTCTGGTCAGGGGACTGGAGACGTGGCGCCTAGATCTCACGGCCACATGAGCCCTGTGTGGGCTGAACTGGAAGAAGAGGAGGAGGAGGGGGAGGAGGACATTGGAGCACAGGCAATGTGTAGCAAAATTGGTGGTTTTTCTACTCAGGTGACAGGAGAGGAGGAGCAGCAGCAGTTAGAGGAGCTAAAGGACGATGAGGAAGACGAGACAGAGAACCCAGACACACCGTGGCAGTATGCAGTGGAGATAGAGGCAGGGAGCCCCTCCGAGTCACTTGCACAAATGGCCCGATGCATGCTCACTTGCTTGCGTAGTGGCAGCCGAATTGTCACCATTCGGCAGAGGGATGATTTCTGGATCTCCACCTTGTTGGACCCTCACTACCGGTCCAGAATAGGGGCATTTTTTACACCCACTGAGAGGGAGAACAAACTGAACTACTACAGAGACATCCTATGTAGTCAGTTGGTCTGAAGGGGGGCCCTCTGCGCTCACATTGCACTGCCAGGTGGTGGCATACTTGGACAGCACACTGCCAACCCACATTGAAGATCCGCTGGACTACTGGGTGCCCAAACTGGATTTGTGGCCACAACTAGCAGAGTTTGCCCTGGAAAAGCTGTCCTGCCTGGACAGTAGTGTGGAATCAGAGCGGGTGTTTAGTGTGGCGGGGGCTATAGTTACCCCAAAGAAAACTCGCCTGTCCACCCAAAATGTGGAGAAACTGACCTTTGTCATGATGAATCAGGCGTGGATAAGCCAGGATTTCCACACATCAATTCCTGATGCATCAGACTAGATCATCAATGGTGCCACACCAACACTTTGACAAAAGAGACTGGTTTCTTCTAGCTACCTGCCTCAGCTACTACTCTGATGCTGCAACCAACCTGATGCCACACATCTGATGCCAAGTGCTCCTTCTTTTACCCACCTTCATCAGCGGGTACTGGTATTGCTACCCACCGCCCCACTCTGTCACCGGGTCACTTTATGGTCCCCTGATGCAGCTGCTGCTGCCATCTCCACACTATGTCACCTTGCCACTCTGTGGTATCCTGATGCTGCTGCTGCCATCTCCACGCTATGTCACCTTGCCACTCTGTGGTATCCTGATGCTGCTGCTGCCATATCCACACTGTGTCACCTTGCCAATCTGTGGTATCCTGATTCTGCTCCTGCCATCTCCACACTATGTCACCTTTCCACTCTGTGGTATTCTCCTGATGCTGCTGCTGTCACTACCTCCAGACTCTGTCATTGTGCCACTCGATGGCCTCCTCATACTGCTGCCAAATCCAGACTGTGTTATTTTTCCACTCGGTGGCCTTCTTCTGATGCTGCCACCTGCATACTCTGTCATTGTGCCACTCAGTGGCCTCCTCATGCTGCTGCCACCTCCACACTCTGTCATTGTGCCACTCTGTGGCCTCCTCCTGATGCTGCTGTTGCCTCCACCTCTACACTCTGTCATTGGGCCACTCTGTGGTCTCCTCATGCTGCTGCCACCTCCAGACTCGGTCATTGTGCCACTCCGTGGCCTCCTCATACTGCTGCCAAGTCCAGACTTGGTCATTGTGCCACTCAGTGGCCGTCTCATACTGCTGCCAACTCCAGACTTGGTCATTGTGCCATTCGGTGGCCTCCTCATACTGCTGCCAACTCCAGACTCTGTAATTGTGCCACTCAGTGTCCTCCTCATACTGCTGCCAACTCCAGACTCGTTCATTGTGCCACTCATTGGCCTCCTCATACTGCTGTCAACCCCAGACTCGGTCATTGTGCCACTCGGTGGCCTTCTCATACTGCTGCCACCTCCAGACTCTGTCATTGTGCCACTCAGTGGCATCCTCATACTGCTTCCACCTCCAGACCCTGTCATTGGGCCACTCGGTGGCCTTCTCCTGATGCTGCCAACTCCAGACCTTTTCATTGTGCCACTCAGTAGTCTCCTCATACTGCTGCCACCTCCAGACTCTGTCATTGTGCCACTCTGTGGCCTCCAACTAATGCTGCTGCTGCTGCCGCCACACTCTGTCATTGGGCCACTCTGTGGTCTCCTCATGCTGCCGCCACCTCCAGACTCGGTCATTGTGCCACTCAGTGGCCTCCTCATACTGCTTCCACCTCCAGACCCTGTCATTGGGCCACTCAGTGGTCTCCTCATGCTGCTTCCACCTCACCACTATGTCATAGATCCACTCTGTGGACTTCTCATGCTGTTCCCACCCTCCTCACTTCATGACTGGGCCACTATTTTGCCTTTCGGCCTGGCTGAAATCATGATTTATTTCACCTTTCTTCTGATCTGTCAGAAGGAAGGAAAAATGAGACACACAACGGATTCTGTCTGTGTAGCAGCTGTAAGGCCTGTATGGTCCCATCATAATTGGCTTATAATATGGCAGACAAAAGCAGGAGTGGGTACAAAACACAGAAGACATGAAAATATTCCATTCACGTGTTATCTCTGTTTTAGATCCACTCCTGTTTTTTGGGGGCTTTAGCAATACTGATGGATTATTGAGCAAATGCTGACCGAGTGAAGGCGTATGCTCCACAGACAGGATCCATTTTTTGTGTGTTATTGTTTGATGGATCAGAGGATGGTGCAAATTAATCAGTGACGTCAACACAAACTTACTGCTGACACCCTCTCCACCCTGTCCGGGGCTCTACTTGTATACGCATTTAATAGAACAGGTTCTGTAGACATCTATGTGGAATCAGATGGCGACAGTGTAAAAGGAGTGCGCTTCTTCTTGGCGCTAACATCGACCTGTAGGTGGAGTTCATACTTGAGTTATTTGGTCAGTTTTGGCCCTGTGACTGCCCTAATAAGTGCAGTGTGCAGTGATTCTAAGAGCGACGCCTGTCATCTGCATGTCATACAGACTCACAGTATTATTTCACTACCAAAGCAGACTCCCGTGTTACTGCAAGGCACAGTGTTCTATACCTTTATAAAGGCTCTCAGCAGTCAGGAAATAGCCATTTTTAATGTAATTTACAGCGAATATATCCAGATCAACCCGAATTTTTCCCCAAAAATTCAGCAAACCGGTGAATCTAATTTTTGAAAAATTCACTTATCTCTAATCACAATCCATTTCCTATGGTTTTATTATTATTTACTGCGTGTGTCATCTCTGCAATGTGACATCATCATGACTTCTCTGTGTAGTTACTGCACTTTGGTCCTTACCTTTATGCTTTGACATCCTAACTTTGCTGATCTGCTCAGCGTACTTCAGTTTATCTGCATTGTGACAGCACTGTTTCAATTAAACCTGTACTATTGACGCGCGTAAATGTGCTGAAGATCACTTGAAGATATATGGAATACAGTGGTTGCAACTGGTGTTGAGTGTTGGTGCCTGAGGTGGTCCTTCTGACATAAGCGGATACCAGTACTAATTGCAAGGTGTAGAGTCATCTTATAGTCTTGTACAGTGTCCATGAACTAAGTTATGCCTCTGGATATAGAGTGTTACAAAACAGAATGTACCAGAATATTATGTCAAATTTGCTAAAAAATTTACATCCATGGCAAATTTGTAAAACTTTTTTAGTCTACATCGACTAGGATTTGTCGAGGAACATGGCCAAGATCAGTTGTCAAATGCGATAAATTATAAAAAATATTGTAAATATTGGTGTACAATACATAAACACCACTAACAAGATACAAGTTTCCCTCCCCCCATTAATTTGTGCATTAAATGCAATGGTGCAATGCAATGATTTCTGCTGTGGTAACAATAAACTTTCATGGGATAACTGTTCCCATTAAAGCAAGAATATATCTTACATGACATTTTATCAATGAGCAATGATAATAATTAGCCTTTCTGATGATTTGCTGTACATCTTGTATGTATATATTTATCTTCACGTAAGTCTTTTTATATTTAGTTTTACTGACTGAGTTGCATTTTTTGTTCATTATTAAAGATACAGTTATGAAGAAATCCTTTCCAAAAAGTTAAGACATTTGAAGGAATGTGACTTATTGCTCAGATTGTGCTAGTCTGAGGTTTTGCTTCGCTGACTATCTGTCTTTCTAGAAATCACTGGTAGATAAGGTGTGATCTGTCTTAACTAGGAACAAAAACAATTCCTGTGCCCTACTAATTCATCACTGCCCAGTCACATTCCTCCTTAACACATCCTCTAGAAGAATAATTTTTATTGCGCACAAAATTATTTTTTGTAATACTACTTCTACTATTCTATTCTGCCTATGCACTTATATAAGAAAATATTCATTCCATGCTAAAGCAAATGAATAATTTAGGAGCAAACTACAACTGAAAGAACCACCAGAAAAGTAATTGCTTAAATAATGTTATACAATCTCCAATTCTTTCATCAAAGAACTAAGCGATCAATATTTTAATAGAAAGCATAAGACGTGTGGACATGTATGTGGTCTTTCTCAAGCCATTTCTGAAATGAAAAAAGGCCCACAACCATTACCTAATTCTCCAAGCCCACAACCATTACCTAATCCTCCAAGCCACTCCGTGCACTCCTGACCAGCTCGTCTGCCCCATAGGCTGATTTTAATTAGTGTGAGTATATAGCTTGGCCTGCTCTCCCTCATTCACTGGAAGCCATATGGCACCAGGAGAGGTATAGTGTGGACTCTCATTGCATTCTTTAGTGGCTATTTGGCACCAGGAGTGGTGTGGAGTGGGACCAGCATGCATGTTAGTACCTGCATTCCTTGGATATAATGGAGGCCATTTTGGCACCAAAGATCACAGAAATTAAAGCAGGCCCAGCATGCATGTGCAACCTACACTCCCTGAATTGTATGGTAGCCGTCATGGCACATAACAGGTAGAATTTAGTGTTAAGAACCCGTCTTACAGAGATCGCCTTGAAGTGCGGCAGACGGGCTCAAATAATTTTGTACAAAATGATTTGCCAAACATCTCTAATTTATAAGTATAGCACTAGCAATTATTATGCATTTTTGTACTTTATTTGATTTGCAGAGAGCTGTTGCATTGCATGTTTTGTTTTACCTCCAAGCCAGAGAGCACCACATAGACAAGTGGCCACTGTTTACAAAAGTTTAGGTTGACTCACCTTTCAAGGTACAAAAATACACCTTGGAAAGTTTGACATACACATGGGCAAGGCAAATATGAAAGTGAGATATAGCACCTCAGATAGCCAACATCTATCTCTCCCAATTCTATCCCAACTCCCCCAAACACATATATGATGTATTCAATTGGCAGAGGAGAAAGCTGATGCCAGACACGTTGAGTGTGGTCTCTTATTTCCTAGGCCAGTGGTGGCGAACCTATTGCATGGGTGCCAGAGGAGGCATTCAAAGCCCTCTCTGTGGAAACGAGCACTCTGGAAAAAGTCTATGGTGTACCAATATGCCTTAGGCTTTTCCTGCCATTCATCAGCGCAGGATGTGCTATGAACAACACAGGCAGAGCACTGAATGTAGGCAGGCTAATATATCTAAGTGATAAAGTACATGGAAGATATACTATATAATATAAAAATTGAAATGTAAGCGGCTCACCTACCAACTCGGAGATGGAGTGGTGCACACCCCACTGGCTCACTCAAAGCGTGTAAACACCAAACCTAAATATATAGAAGTTTGGGGGCACTCAATATCAAGACTATACAGACCACTATAAAAATATAAAAATTAAAACCCTTTAATGTTAATCAGCATATACATAAAAATATATAAATAAACATATAATAAAATCAAAACAGCAAGCGCAAGCAGCTATATTCCTATCTCAGGTATTATATTATATGATCATGCCCATAAATGGTGGTAGACAGTCAATTTGTTAATGGGTACGGTGTTCATCCAGACCTATGTGGATATTCTGATTATAATACTGCACTGTTCCACTTTATGTACTGTGTATTACTCCACTCTTATCCTTCTCAATTGAAATCCTCCTCCTTTAGTTTTCAAACTGTGTCCACAATCTTTGATAATCAGTTAATACTGTGTCGGACCATGCGCTCACCACATCAATATCAATATGCATACAGTCATCTAGCTGCATGAAACAGATAAACCCTCAGGGTGAGTGTATGCACTTTAGCACTCTCTGCAGTGTTTATTCGCGCTTGGTCTTGTGTCGTCTCAGGAGTAATTCCTCCTCTTTGGCCTGCCAGGACTTACACATTGTCCCATGTGATTCAGCTGTCTCCTCGTGGTGTCCCAAGTGATGGAGGCAGGAAACAAAGCATGTCTTCTGGATCCTAGAGTCTCGCTGCTCGACTGCAATAATAAACACAGTCGGTATTCCGCAGTCTTCAATCTCCAGATTCCCACAAGATGCCCCTATAGTGGAGCCACACAAGTGCAGTATAAGTTCTTCACCGTCCTCGACCAAAACGCGTTTTGGGGCTACAACATGCCCCTTCCTCAGTGGTTCCTCACACTTCTTCTCTTTCCTGTTTTTCTTACTTGAGTGATAGTAGTGAGATCAGAGACGCATCGCAAGGGTTAGGGGGGGGGGGGGTTGGGAGTGTTTGATTCCTTTATTGATGACACTTATCAGTTCCTCCTCGCTGTGGCTTTTTTCGCCCAGGCTGGCAAGGTGCAAAACCGCATGATGCCTAGCTTTGCATAGGTGATATGATGGAGGACCACTGTCAACTGTGCCTAGAGGGGAGGATGAGGACAAAGTGGAAAATGAGAAGGCTGAGGAGGACATTGGTGCAGAAATCCCACGATTACCATGTGGAGGCGGCATTGCCATCACCTGGTCAAGTTGCTGGTGTGCCTCGGCCAGAACAACATTTTCCCTAGCGGGCTCTGAATGACATGCATTGTCCTTGACCATAGTTACAACTCCATATGTCAGACCGTGAACTCTACCAGACACCAAAAGGATCAGGGACTGGCCCAACCAGGGCCGTTTCTGCCATGAGGCGAGATGAGAATTTTGCTTCAGGCGGCAGTTTTATGTATTTTTGAGGGGGCGGCATCCACACAGCAGTTAAACACTGCTTGTGGATGCTGCCACTGTTCTCTTTAAGTTGCGCATTCCCCCACCCCTCCTTCCTCCTCTGAAATGCAGGGAGCTGCAGTCCTGTCTCTCATCAACCGCTCAGTTCCCCACTCTCCTCCCCTCCTTCAGGCCGGCAGCGCACTGAATGATAAAGCAGGGAGACTTCTCCCTGCTCCACCATTCAGCCTGAAGGCACAGATCGGGCTGCCGGCCTGTGTGGGAGGAGCCTGCAGCCCGGAAATCTGTGTAAGCTCCGCCTACACCATCCTGCAGAGCGATCTGTGTCTGCAGCAGGTGAGAGAGGACTGTGAGCTTCAGGAACGGGACAAGGTGAGTAGTTATTGTGGGGGGTTTTTAACACAGAAGATGCACAAATGGCATTTCTACTACACTGGGGGCACAGAGGAGAGGGCATTAATACTACAAAGGGGGCACAGTGGGCATTACTACCATTCATAAGGGGGGCACAGTGAGCATTACTACTACAAAGGTGGGGCACCTTGGGCATTACTACTACAAAGAGGGACACAGAAGGCATTACTACTACAAAGGGGGCACGGTGGGCATTACTACCATAAGGGGGGCACAGAGGTCATTACTACTACAAATGGGGCACAAAAGGCATTACTACTACAAAGGGGGCACAGAGGGCATTATTGATATAAAGTGTCACAGTGGGGTTTTCTAATATAAAGGGGCACAGAGGGCATTGCTACTACAAAGGAGGCACAGAGGGCATTGCTACTATAAAGGGGGTACAGAGGGCATTGCTACTATAAAGAGGGCACAGAGGGCATTGCTACTATAAAGAGGGCACAAAGGGCATTACTACTGTGAAGGGGGCACAATAGGCATTATTACTATGAAGAGGGCACAATGGGAATAACTACTGTGAAGGGGCACGGGCATTACTACTGTAAAGGGGGCACAATGGGCATTACTACTGTATGTGTATCTGTCCCTGTGTGTGTGTGTCACTATCACCATGCCCACACTGTTCCTATGTCTTGATGCAGCTGCATCAGGACATTCTGTGCCGGGCAAGGAGAAGAAGATGGAAGAGAAGGCAGCGCCGCCAGCATGGAGTCCCGTGGGAGAGGCACAGGGAGGCACACTAAGGACATAGGAAACACTACCACATGATCTACACTAGTGTTATCTGTGGTTTTACATAGGACTGCAGGTAACACTTCCACATTATCAGCACTAGTGTTATCTGTGGTTTTACATAGGACTGCAGGTAATACTACCACATTATCAGCACTAGTGTTATCTGTGGTTTTACATAGGACTGCAGCTAACACTACTACAATTTCTGTACTCAGATATCCATCACTGTGTTATCTGCGCTGTTACATAAGACTGCCGGTAAGAGATTTATGATTGTGTTACCTGTGGTGTTACATAGGACTGCATGTGATATCAATAACATTATCTGTACTTTTACTGTCTCAGATCTGGCAGGACAGTCTCGGAGTTCAGAGGCTACTTTGCTTTCATACTATTTTTTTATGGGAGGGGTGCGCCATATTTTTTTTGCCTCAGGCAGCAGATGAGCTAGAATCGGCCCTGGGCCCCACTTCTGCTCAACGTACATGTGCAGGGCTAGTACAGCTTTTTAAGAAAATGAATACCGGCTTTGGACTTTCCACCTTGGATGGGCACAAGCCATCAGTCCTCTGAAATGTGCAGAGTCAACTACATGGAAAGGGAGGGACTGTAGTACCAGCAACTAGACCAGGTTCACAATTAGCTTCTGTGCCACTGGATGAGTGCACGCATACTGTTATCTTTTTGCAATCGCCTCGGTGACCAATTGCTGTCAACACAAGTGACGAGGAGGAGGAGAAGCATCAGGAGCAATAGACGACATTTAAGTCAATGGGAAGGAACGACAGCTACCTTCTGCTGACGTTGACAACTCTGACTGCTAGAGTGTGGGTGCGTGCCAGTGGGAGATGCAGTGGTTTCTGTATCAGGCTTTAAGGCTAAATGAGTGGCACAGATTTCCCACGCCACTTTATGGTGACGCTCCATGTGTTGATGCAGGGCATTCGTGCCAACATTAGAACCCTGGATGTGCCTCGCCTTTTGCACACACACCCTGCATAGCATCACGCTAACATACCTCAGTGACTGTGTAAAATACTCCCACTGCCAAGAATTGGCATTTTCCCTCTTTCATTGTGTGATGCCTGATTGCTGCTGCTTTTATGAACCCATGGACCTCACAGGTAGTGTGTTACTCACAGGTAGTCTTCAGAGCAGCAGGTGGTGTACCCCTCCCACATTTGGCTGCACATCTCCCACTGCTTCAACCCTGCTATCTCATCCCTGATGATGCTCCCTCTACACCAGGCTCCAACATGCAATGGGCTACATCATCATCTACATATGTTTGCAATTGCACCCTCACCTGTCTCTTGCGCATGTCCCTGACCTCTTGCAACATGTGCTCTCAATCGACAGTCATCAACAATCCTCACAACAATCCAAGTCTGTGCTAGCCTGTAACTGCTGACTGTCCTCACAAAGGTCATTGTGTCAGTAAAGTGAAGCAGAGCAGACGGCTACCATTACTTGGCTAACTGGCGGAGCAGCAAAAGCAAGAGGCAGGTTCAGCACAGGTGAGGGCATAAAGGCAGTTCCTGGGACATGCCAAGTAAGCATGGTTCCTGGCTGTGTGTAATGCAAGGCACCAACAAACAGACCAGTGATGAAAGCAAAAAGGTGTTTATTCACCAGAAACATAAACGTCTAGGACACTTGCTGGTAACAAGGAATAATAACAAAAAACCAGGCAAGGAGATTCCAGGAATAGTCCCAACCAGTGCTGAATGATGCTGTGCACTTGGCAGTCGAGTCACTCCAGATCTTGGGTCCGCTGTAAGGACAGAGTTCCTGGCAGTCTTCAGTCACTAGGAGTTGTGACCTATACCTGGTTGAGGGAAAATAACAGTGGGCACTGATCACCCTGAGAGACCTCCTTTTAAATGCCTGCTGACCAATCCCAGGGTGCCAAGTGTCCACTACCATAGGTGAACAAATTGCCCTGCACCTGAGTAGAAGGCCTAAGGCAATCACAAGTTGATTAACCCATGGCTGGCTCCCTAATCCACTTTGCTCTTGTGAGTCAGTATAATATGCGCCACTGGTCGACGAAGTGCATAAGAAGCGCGTACTCGCGACCATGTATCCCTTTGCGAACCTGCCCTCGTGCGTACGCACAGACGCATGATTGACTCAGCGCGAGTATGCGAGCGCGTGGACCCAGATGCGGAAACGGAAGTCGCAGGAGACACCGGAGACAACCCTGGCCGCGGCGTCTTGTCACTCGCCTGGCCACTCTGTCCCCGGGACTCCGACGGTCCTCCCCTCCGATGTCCACGCGAACGCATCTCCGCACTGGCTCGCAAAGGGGTCAGCGCTGGTGCATCAGAGACACGCATAACCTGTCCCGCAACTCCACGAGGACCCCTCTTGGTTCCCCTGGAGTGCAAAGCAGGTGAGGATCTTACATTACCCCCCCCCCCTCGAGGAGGCGGCTCTGAAGACTCCAAGCAAGCTTTCCCCGGATTATCCCGGTGAAAGGCTGCCACCAACTCATCCGCATGCACCTGGCGAGCAGGTATCCAACATCTCTCCTCTGGACCAAAACCCTTCCAGTCCACCAAGTATTGAAGAGACCTTTGGACAAAACGAGAGTCCAAAATTCTGTTCACTTCGAACTCCGGTACCCCTTGGACCTCCAGCGGGGATGGGGTCTGAATAAAGGGAGCGGAGTCGGCTGCCGATTTGAGAAGTGAAACATGAAAGGTGTTCACTCCTCGGATCGACGGTGGAAGAGCAACCTTGTACGTAACTCGGTTGATCTTTTGTGTCACTGGGTATGGGCCAATGAATCGAGGACCCAACTTGGAAGATGGCTGACGCAGCGGAATGTTCCGGGTGGAGACCCACACCTATATCTCCCACCTTAAACTTTTGCTCAACGGTGCGATGACGATCAGCAAATTTCTTCTGTTGCGCCACCGCACTGCGGAGATTCCGCTGGGCCGACGACCAAATGGGACGCCTATCCTTGAACCACTGATCCACCACCGGTGAGTCAGTGGAGGGTCCGGCCAAAGAAGAGTCTTGGATCCCTGCCCCCCACGCACCTGAATGGAGACATCTTAGTGGAAGCGTGCTCAGAGTTATTATAAGCCACCTCCGCAAAGGGTAGATACGCTGCCCATTCCTCCTGGCAGTCTGACACGAAGCACCGGGGTCTGGTTAGTCCTTTCCGTCTGACCGTTGGTCTCTGGGTGAAAACCAGAAGAAAAAGACAAATTAATACCCAATCGGGAGCAGAAAGAACGCCAGAAGCGGGAGATGAATTGCACTCCTCTGTCTGAAACAATGTCATCCGGCGCTCCGTGTAATCGAAAGACATGATTCAAGAACAGATCTGCCAATTCTCTGGCCGAGGGCAATCCAGGGAGTGGGATAAAATGGGCCATTTTACTAAAACGGTCCACCACTACCCAGATTACCGTACTTCCAGAGGACCTTGGCAAATCTGTGATGAAATCCATGGAAATGTGAGTCCATGGAGCCTGGGGAATAGGCAGTGGGAGTAAAGTCCCAGAAGGGGCAGACCGAGACGGTTTACATCTGGCGCAAACAGTACATGCCTGGATATAGGCCTTAACATCCACGGACATGTTGGGCCACCACACGTGACGTTTAACAAGGGCAAGTGTTTTTTTCACACCCAAATGCCCGGCAGACTTTGAGTCATGAAGCTGTCGGATGACCTCCAATCGAAGGTTAATGGGTACGAACCATCGACCCTCGGGTTTGTCAGGTGGACTCTCTGCCTGTGAGGGCTCAAGAAGAGAGGACAAGTCCTCCATTACTTCTGCGGCCCCCAGGGCAGCAAGAAAACATTTAGTTGGGAGAATGGTTTCTGGCTCAGAGTCCAGGACGGAAGCAGCCTCAGGGAAGCAGCGGGACAGGGCATCTGCCTTCACGTTTTTGGAACTTGGTTTATAAGTGAGGCGGAAATTGAAGCGGGTGAAAAACAATGCCCATCTGGCTTGTCGGGAGTTGAGTCTTTTGGCACTCTCTAGATACTCCAAATTTTTGTGGTCAGTGTAAACCGTGATGGGATGTTCTGCACCCTCTAGCCAATGTCTCCACTCTTGAAAAGCCAATCTTACTCCCAGAAGCTCTCTATTGCCGATATCATAATTACACTCGGCTGGAGAGAGCTTCCGAGAGAAGAAGGCACAGGGATGTAACCTCTCGGGGTCCCCAGAATACTGTGAGAGAACTGCCCCTACACCGACCTCTGAGGCATCGACCTCGAGAACAAAAGGTCTGGAGGTGTCTGGATGAGTAAGAATTGGTGCCGTGCAAAAGGCCTGTTTCAGCGTCTCAAAGGCTCTGACTGCCTCTCTCGTCCACTTAGAAGGATTAGCTCCCTTCTTAGTGAGGTTGGTGAGAGGTACTACTATCGCAGAAAAATTCTTAATAAACTTGCGGTAGAAGTTGGCAAAGCCTAAGAAACGCTGCAACCCCTTAAGATCCTTAGGTTGAGGCCAATCCAAGACAGCAGAAAGTTTGGATGGGTCCATAGCCAATCCCTTTTCTGAGATAATGTACCCCAGGAAAGGCAACTCCTTCACCTCAAACAGACACTTCTCAAGTTTGGCATAGAGGCGGTTCTCCCTCAACTTCTGGAAAACCTGACACACGTGTCTCCGATGAGAGACCAGATCCGAGGAGTAGATTAGTATGTCATCTAGATAGACAACAACACATCTATCCAAGAAATCTCTGAGAACATCGTTGATGAACTCCTGGAAGACCGCGGGAGCATTACAGAGACCGAAAGGCATCACGAGATACTCGTAATGCCCGTCTCTGGTATTAAATGCGGTCTTCCATTCGTCACCCTCTCTAATGCGAACTAAATTATAAGCACCCCTTAAATCGAGTTTGGTGAAGACTCGGGCCCCTGCCACCTGAGAAAACAGATCATCAATCAGAGGCAGTGGATACCGATTCTTCACCGTAATCCGATTAAGGGCACGATAATCGATGCAAGGTCTCAAGCCTCCATCCTTCTTCTCCACAAAGAAGAATCCAGCTCCAGCAGGGGAAGTGGATGGACGAATGAAATTCTTCTCAAGGTTCTCTTTAATATACTCCCGCTGAGCCTGAACCTCAGGCCCAGTGAGATTATAAAGATGCCCTCGTGGTGGCATGGTGCCTGGCAACAGGTCTATAGGACAATCATATGACCTGTGGGGAGGTAATACATCAGCCCCCTGAGGACTGAACACATCTCGGAAATTATGATACTGCTGTGGTAAAGTACTTAATACTTCCATGGAGGCTAGTGACAGGTCGGGACGAATGCACTTAGTAAGGCATTCCGTACTCCACTGACAGATAAGACCCGAGCGCCAGTCCACTACTGGATTATGGAGCCTTAACCAAGGGAGACCCAAAATCACGGGAGTGGATGGCATGTCAAGGACAAAAAGGCTTAAGGTCTCCCGATGATCAGCCCCCACCGTTACCTGTATTCCCGGAGTCATCCACACTGCACGACCATCTTGAAGAGGGGAACCATCAATCGCGGTCACTGACATGGTGGTTTTCGGCTGGATCAACGGGATGCCAAGTCGACGAACCAAGGTTGAGTCCACAAAATTCCCAGCGGCCCCAGAATCGATTAGTGCTGACAACTCATGGACCTTGTCTTGCCACCGTAAGGATATGGATACCATCACCCGGCTTGGAGGAGGGATAATAGCACCTAGGGGGTTCTCCTCTATGCCCCCTAGGTTCATTCGTTTCCCGCCGGCAGGAGGGGACAGGTTTTAACGAGGTGTCCAGACTTCCCGCAAAATAGGCACAGGCCTTTCTGTTGGCGACGAGCTCGTTCTGCCTGTGTGAGATGGGAGGATCCAACCTCCATTGGCTCTTCGGACGATTTTAGAGGCCCTGGATGTGGTCGAGAGGATGAAAACCGAGACGACCGTTCCACTCGCCTCTCACGGATTCGCCTGTCGGCATCGATTGCCTGAGAGATAGCCATTTCCAACGAGAAGGGGGTAGGCAAGGCCAAAAGAAGATCCCGGACCGCATCCGAAAGTCCCAAACGGAAGCGATGGCGTAGGGCTGCGTCGCCCCAGGTGGTGAAAGCTGCCCATCGCATGAATTCTGCAGCGTATTCTTCAGCTGGGCGGCGGCCTTGTTGAATATGCTCAAGATTGGTCTCTGCGGTGCGAGTCTGATCCGGGTCATCGTAAATCACAGCCATAGCCTCGAAGAAGGCATCCACTGACGAAAAAGCTGTATGGTCTTGAGGCAAGTTAAATGCCCAACGTTGGGGGTCTCCACGTAGCAGTGATATTACAATCCCAATTCTCTGCCTGAGAGTGCCAGAAGCCATCGGTCGTAACTGGAAATAAAGGAGACAGGAGTCCCTGAAGTTTAAGAACTCCTGTCGCTCTCCTGTGAAGGGGTCAGGCAGAGGGATCTTAGGTTCTGTTTGATGCCTTGCGATAGTGACGGGTAGTGCTGAAGCTCCCTGGATAAGCTGCTGAACCTCCTCCATCACAGTTGTCAGTTGCTCTTGGATTTGCGCTGCAGCGGCTGCTGGTATATTTGGGCGTCGTTGGAACAGCAGGTTAACGGCTCCCGTTAATTCATTCAGCTGCTGCTGGATCTTGTCCATGGCAACTGTTAGTTGGGCCCACTGTTCTGTAATGCAAGGCACCAACAAACAGACCAGTGATGAAAGCAAAAAGGTGTTTATTCACCAGAAACATAAACGTCCAGGACACTTGCTGGTAACAAGGAATAATAACAAAAAACCAGGCAAGGAGATTCCAGGAATAGTCCCAACCAGTGCTGAATGATGCTGTGCACTTGGCAGTCGAGTCACTCCAGATCTTGGGTCCGCTGTAAGGACAGAGTTCCTGGCAGTCTTCAGTCACTAGGAGTTGTGACCTATACCTGGTTGAGGGAAAATAACAGTGGGCACTGATCACCCTGAGACAGGGCCGGCCTTTGGGGTGTGCGGGCTGTGCGGCCGCACAGGGCGCCATAGCAACAGGGGCGCCGGGCGGCCGACAGCCCGCAATGTAATATGGGCAGGCGAGGCGGCACTTATGTTTTCTCCCCCCCCCCCCCCCCCCTCCTCCTATATTCAGCAGGGGGCGCCCGGCGCCCGGTGCGGTTTAAAAAAAAAAAAGTTACTTATATAAGTTGGGGGCGGCTGGCGGCGCCCCTCATTCTGCGCCGCCTGAGTGGCTGAGGCTGAGCGCTTGCCGCTCTAAAGAATCCTGCGCCTGTTAATGTAGCGTGGCCGAGCTCTGTTAGGTCCGCGGTACAGGAGCTTTTGTTTCCTGTACCCGGCCGGACTGACAGGAAGTGCTCACTTAGTGTGCACTTCCTTTCAGTCCGGCCGGGTACAGGAAACAAATGCTCCTGTACCGCGGACCTAACAGAGCTCGGCCACGCTACACTAGAGGTGGAGCCAGGTGGGAGTAGAAAGAGAGTGACAAGGGGGGAGGGGGGAGGAAAGAAAGAGAGTGACAAGGGGGGAGGAAAGAAAGAGAGTGACAAGGGGGGAGGGGGGAGGAAAGAAAGAGAGTGACAAGGGGGGAGGGGGGAGGAAAGAAAGAGAAGTGTGACAAGGGGGGACAGGAAAGAAAGAGAGTGAACATGGGTGGGGAAATAATGAGAGATGATGGTGGGGTGGAATAAGTGTGAGAGGTGGAGGCGGGGGGGGAATAATAGAGTGACTGGGGGGGGGGAAGATGAGTGATGGGGGAATATTGAGTGCTGGGGGGGTGAACATGATTCTGATGGGGGTGGGAATAAGGCAGTGATTGGGGGGGGGATAATGAGTGATGGGGGGGGGTGGAATAGCATGTGTGGGGGGGGGAAACTAAGGAGTGATTGGGGGGGCACTAACATGAGTGATGGGGGGCAATAATGAGTGATGGGGGGGATATGAGTGCGGGGGGGGGAATAATGTGCTGGGGGGGGAATAATGAGTGATGGGGGCGGAAATGAGTTAGTGGGGGGGGAATAAGGAGTGATGGGGGGGGTGACATATGAGTGATGGGGGGGGGGAACGATATGATGACGGGGGGCGGGATAATGAGTTGATGGGGGGGAAAATATGAGTGATGGGGGGGAATAATGAGTGATGGGGGGGAAATAATGAGTGATGGGGGGGGGAAATAATGAGTGATGGGGGGGGGAAATAATGAGTGATGGGGGGGGGAAATAATGAGAGTGATGGGGGGGAATAATGAGAGTGATGGGGGGGGGGAAATAATGAGAGTGATGGGGGGGGGGAATAATGAGCGTGACAAGGGAGGGCGGGTGGAAGGCCTCTTTCACACGACCGTTTTTTTTTTCCGTTTTGCGGGCCGTTTTTTGCGGTCCGTATACGGTCCGTATACGGAACCATTCATTTCAATGGTTCCGCAAAAAAAACGGAATGTACTCCGTGTGCATTCCGTTTCCGTATTTCCGTTTTTCCGTTCCGTTTAAAGATAGAACATGTCCTATATTTGGCCGCAAATCACGTTCCGTGGCTCCATTAAAGTCTATGGGTCCGCAAAAAAACGGAATGCATACGGAAATGCATCCGTATGCCTTCCGTATCCGTTCCGTTTTTTGCGGAACCATCTATTGAAAAAGTTATGCCCAGCCCAATTTTTTATATGAAATTACTGTATACTGTATTTGCCATACGGAAAAACGGAACGGAACAACGGAACGGAAACGGAACCACAACGGAAGCAAAAAACGGAACAACGGATCCGTGAAAAACGGACCGCAAAACACTGAAATGGACATACTGTCGTGTGAAAGAGGCCGAATAATGAGAGTGACAAGGGAGAGGGGGGATAATGAGAGTGACAAGGGAAGGGGGGGGGGGGGAAAGAGTGACAAGAGAGGGAGGGGGGGGGGGGGAAGAGAGTGACAATGGAGTCCCCAGAGCCAGACTGCAGCCAGAGTCCAGATCATCTAATTGTCCTGGCGGTAAGTAGACAATGCAATATGTTTATTATTTAATTGTTTAGTTATTAATACTACATTGGAAACGAATTTTCTCAGCTGGACACCGGCCGACACTGCGCATGCGCTGGGAGCCTCACCAGCGGTTAGGGTAGGGAAAAAGCACTGGCCCGTACGTAATTTTTCCCTTCCCTAACCGCTGGTGAGGCTCCCGATGCATGCGCAGTGTCGGCCGGTGTTCAGCTGAGAACATCCATCCGATCACTGCGCCTGCGCATTGGCCCATAGTTTTTCCCTACCCTAACCGCCGGCGAGGCTCCTGGCGCATGCGCACTCTGCTGTGAAATTTCCCTAACCTGTCGTTGTGCGCCTGCGCGGCACACCTCCTCACGTCATGTCCGGTGCGACCGGAAGTGACGAGGGTAGGGAAATCTCACGAACTAGGGAAGTATAACATTACACCGGCCTTTGGGGTGTGAGGGCTGGTAACTACTTGGTTGGATAGTCAGCCAGCCTATGCCATGATGCCAGCAACAAGCAGTGTTTTTTTTTTTTTGGGGGGGGGGGGCGCCACAAGGTTATCTCGCACAGGGCGCCTGAACACCTAAGGCCGGCCCTGCCCTGAGAGACCTCCTTTTAAATGCCTGCTGACCAATCCCAGGGTGCCAAGTGTCCACTACCATAGGTGAACAAATTGCCCTGCACCTGAGTACAAGGCCTAAGGCAATCACAAGTTGATTAACCCATGGCTGGCTCCCTAATCCACTTTGCTCTTGTGAGTCAGTATAATATGCGCCACTGGTCGACGAAGTGCATAAGAAGCGTGTAATCGCGACCGTGTATCCCTTTACGAACCTGCCCTCGTGCGTACGCACGGACGCATGATTGACTCAGCGCGAGTATGCGAGCGCGTGGACCCAGATGCGGAAACGGAAGTCGCAGGAGACACCGGAGACAACCCTGGCCGCGGCGTCTTGACACTCGCCTGGCCACTCTGTCCCCGGGACTCCGACGGTCCTCCCCTCCGATGTCCACGCGAACGCATCTCCGCACTGGCTCGCAAAGGGGTCAGCGCTGGTGCATCAGAGACACGCATAACCTGTCCCGCAACTCCACGAGGACCCCTCTTGGTTCCCCTGGAGTGCAAAGCAGGTGAGGATCTTACACTGTGTGTATCTGTTGTAACTTGAGATGATTGTAAAGAGCGAGTCAACAATTCCAGTACATCTGGATTGTAGTCACAACATGTCCACTGGATGACAGTGGCAGCTCTGGGCTGTTGATGTGGCTGCTACCACCACCCTTCCTTCTGCTGCTACTTGTGCTGGCTACAGCATCATTTTTGTCACTGCTCATTCCTTTGGAGGGCCCATGCAACTGTCTGTTGGCCATAGTGTATAACAACTATATCACTAATAGAACGGATTATGTATGAATTTTGGTGCACTGCAATAAATTATACATGCAATAAATTAGATCTGCTGGTAACAGTGACCTGTAATACTGACCCACAGTGACTCTACAGCTAACAGAATGAATTAGCTGTGAATATTGGTGCACTGCACAGTTATGTACACGGCAATAAATTAGACTTGCCGATAACAGTGGCCTGTAATACTGGAGCTCTGTAACACTACAACTAACAGAATGGATTAGCTCTGAATATTGGTGCATTGCACACTTATGAACATGGCGATGAATTAAACTTGCCGATAACAGTGGCCTGTAATACTGACGCACAGTGTCACAGATCAGCGGATCGAACCCACTGTGCCACTGACTGGCTATACTCTGGAGGGGCGTGTCTAAGCAACTACCTGGGTTTCGCTAGAGCCTCAGATGGTGAGGATAGACTTGAGCCGTTAGGGTAGTTGCCAGGAGCTACTCTAGAGCAGTCCCCGAGTCAGAGGAAGCTGGTCCGGGTGGACCAGGACATACCTGTGGAGGTACCAGCAGTACAGAGTAGTCAAGCAGGCGTGGTCGTTACTAGGAGCAACAGTGCAGGATCAAGAATGAAGCAGAAGCGTAATCCGACAGGCAAAAGATCAGGGCAGGCGGCACAGGTACAGGTCAGGCAATCCGGATCGGCAACAGGAGAGTCAATGCAAGCAGGCAGTGAACAGACAAGAAGCAGAGTCCAGGAATGAAGCATAAATCAGGAGCACACGTGAGTATCAGGAACTTAGCAAGCACAAGGACTTTGACATTGAGGCATCTGGGCATAGGGCTGAGACACTTAAGTACCTGCAGGACAGCCAGGGTTGGTCAGCGAGGTCACCTGACCTAACCCACACAGCCCAGGGAGTGATGCGCTCCGCCCTTAGAGAAGTGAAACATAAAACCAGCCGAACACAGGCTGTGACCAGGACAGAGTGGATGCTGTGGAGCAGAATCCTCAGAAGCAATAGCAGAATCCCAACAGAACCCAGGACTGCAGCGGTAAGCGGGGAAACAGCGGTGCCCCGCAGCCGCTGTTACATACAGTAACCCTACAACTAACAGAACAGATTAACTATGAATCTTGGTGCACTGCACACTTATGTACACAGCAATAAATTAAACCTGTAGGAAACAGTAACCTGTAATACTGACGCACAGTAACTCTATAGCTATGAATATTTCTGCCCTGCACACTTATGTACACGTAAATAAATTAGACTTGTTGGTAATATTGATAGCACAGTAACTTTATAGCTAACAGAATGGATTAGCTATGACTCTTGGTGTGTGGCAGAGTCTGTAGTTCAGCAGTCTCCTATGCTCTCCCTCCACTCTCCCTGCAGTCTCCGTGCACCCTTCCTTCACTCATCCTCTCCAATATTGTCCTACACTCTCTGAAAACAGTTTGCAGCAACATAGTCCCTAGTACATGAGTGTTTTGTCAGGAAAATGGTAGCGTCCGTGTGGGATCATGGTTTTATAGGGCTCTGCCTACTGTGGGGTTTCGCTCTGGTAGATAGGGTAAGCGGGCGCAGTACAGAGGCAAAATGCAAGTTAATTCACACTTGAGGCAATTGCATGAAACAGCATGTAGCGTAACTTTGCAGTCTTGGTGTTAATTCACACACAATGGAAAGTTCATATAACACAAGACACCTTGCTGGCAGTTCTGCCTCCAGTAGTCCACAGCAGGCTTTAGGGGGCCTGTTTCCCCAGCATGCGGCTCTCAGTAAGTAATGATCACTTCTTTATTGCAGGTGGATCCCCTATGTTGTCCGGTATCCTCCCAAAAACAAACCATTTTAAGATGAGAATACCTCTTAAGGTGCTACAACTCCCAGAGGTCAGACCCTGACTGATCATGATGTTATTGCATATCCTAGTGACATACCATAAAATTTTAAGATGGGAATGACCTTTACATTAGGGAGAACCTGAAACTATAGTGAGTTGTCCCATTACTCCATTAACCTCGTAAACTTCTGATATTACATGTTAGTTACATTACCTAATAAGGCAAAAAGTAAAGATAGAAAGAACAGTTCAATTCATTTCAATCACAGCTTAAATCTTTGTGATTGATTTACTTTTTCCTACATTTAGTCAGAGAAGAGTTTAATTTCAACCTAAAAACTAATGAATGAATAGAAGGGCAGCTGGAAATGAAATCTGCACCTGTTGGAGTGATACTTAAGTACATGATACTCAATTCCCACTAGTTACATGGCATAGTATTTCAGTCCCCGATCATGACTTATGGCTAGTCAATCTTCAGTAGAGTGTCTTCAGAAGAAAAGCAATCAATAAATGACCAAACAAAAATGTACAAAAAATGATTTTATTAAAATTAAGGATATCATACTACAAAAAGACAAGAAGGTTGCCCGTAAACACATTCAGGTTTTGATCAGGTCTTCTCCATGTTTTCTGATGCAGTTTGAAGCTAAAACCATGTGTGGATTCACAAAAGAGGAGAAGTAGAGTCTGTTATCCTTTCTCTCTTAATGATCCCTTTATGATCTTTACCTGGTTTGGGCTTCAAAAGCTGCATCAGAAAACCTGATCAAAACCTGAAAGTGTACAGGCAGCCTAACAAAAAACTGAACCAGAGAATAAACAGCTAATGAGAAATGTAAAAGAACCTACTTAATGGCCTTGGAATATGATGCTGTTCACAAGAGAAGTAAATGAAGAGCACTCACACTCCACAGGGAATTCTTTGTCATCACTTTGGAAGGATCACAGGAAACTCAGTGATATACTTTATTTACCTTCCTGGCTAGTCAGAGAAGAATTACATGTAGAATGAGGAAAAAAGTCATTAACTGGTGGCATAAGAAGACATATAGTCTTGCTATAAGGATAGGGCCAAACATTCAGGTTTTCGGATGCAGTTTTTGAAGTCATAGGTAATTGCCGCTCATTTCAAATGGAGGAACATAGGGTTCCCATTCTCATATTCAGTGAGACCCAGAAGTCAGACTCCTGCCAATCAGACACTTATCCCCAATCTTGTGGATAAGAATGTGTTCATAATCGAACAAGCCCATTAACCCCTTCAGGACCCTGCCATTTTCCATTTTTGCGTTTATCACTCCCTGTCTTACCAGAGCAATAACTTTTGTATTTTTCCGTTCACATAGTCGTACAAGGGACTGTTTTTGCAAGACAAGTTGTACTTTTTAATGGCACCATTTACTATTTTCTACAGTCTAATGGGAAGCTGGAAAAAAAATCCAAATGGGGTGAAATTGGAAAAAACAAAATGCAATTCTGCCACAGTTTGAGTTCTATGTGGAAAAATGATCTGTTACCTTAATTCTCCTAATGTTTAAAGTAATAAGCTAGTTAAAACTGTGATCACCGCCTTATAGCTAAAAACTGGAAGAGACAGGACATACCGACTCGGCTTGATATGTTCTCTAGCATTATGGAGGTTAGACGAATGGAATATTTAACTGCGCTTATCAATAACTCTATAGACAAATTTCATAAGGTATGGCAGCCTTGGGACACATTCACAGAGATCGCTGAATAGCATCCCTCTCTCCCCCTTCCCCTCTGTCCACCCTCCTGTGTCTTGTCCTGTCCTTTGTTCATAGTAATAACATTGTTATACACTATGTTTGCACATACATGGGCAGTTCTTGCCCAGCTATATTATTCCCCCGGTGATCGTGTTGTATACAAATTGGTATTGATGGAACTGGAATTGCTTGATATGCATATATGTGATTTACTTGCATTGTCAAATCTTTCATATTTACTGATCACCTGATTGTCAGCAGATTTCATAAGTAAATTTGTATGTTTCTTTTACTCCTATATTTTCTTCAATAAAAAGACAATTATACAAAAAAAACTGTGATCACCATGTTTAGATTTAAATCTACAAAAATGTTGACATGTACAGTTTTCCAATTTCCATTAAAAAAAAGTAATGATCCAAAAGTAATTAAGCATGTTTAAATGACAATGTTGATAGTATCTTCTAAAAACCAATTTTTCACTTTTAGTGTACTATAGGTTGACACAGCTTAAAGGGCATCTGTCAGCAAATGTGTACCAATGGCTGACCTGCATGTGTTATTGGTCGCTGAAGGCATCTGTGTAAGGGCCTCTTGCACATGACCGCATGCCCTCTGAGCCATACAGTCCATGAGTAGGCCATATGTCCCGGAGCGGCATTAATCATGCGCACGGGCAGTGCCTGGACAGAGGATGCAAAGGAAGGAGCGGAACCAGAGGAGACCCCCAAACAGAGGGGCCCAGTGCCTGGACAGAGGATGCAAGGAAAGGAGCTGAGCCAGAGGAGACCCCCAAACATAGAGGGGTCCAGTGCCTGGACAGAGGATGCAAGAAAAGGAGCGGAGCCAGAGGAGACCCCCAAACATAGAGGGGTCCAGTGCCTGGACAGAGGATGCAAGGGAAGGAGCGGAACCAGAGGAGACCCCCAAACATAGAGGGGCCAATTTGGGGGTCTCCTCTGGCTCCGCTCCTTTTCTTGCATCCTCTGTCCAGGCACTGGGCCCCTCTATGTATGGGGGTCTCCTCTGGCTCAGCTCCTTTCCTTGCATCCTCTGTCCAGGCACTGGGCCCCTCTATGTTTGGGGGTCTCCTCTGGCTCCGCTCCTTCCCTTGCATCCTCTGTCCAGGCACTGGACCCCTCTATGTTTGGGGGTCTCCTCTGGCTCCGCTCCTTTTCTTGCATCCTCTGTCCAGGCACTGGGCCCCTCTATGTATGGGGGTCTCCTCTGGCTCAGCTCCTTTCCTTGCATCCTCTGTCCAGGCACTGGGCACCTCTATGTTTGGGGGTCTCCTCTGGTTCCGCTCCTTCCCTTGCAGCCTCTGTCCAGGCACTGGACCCCTCTATGTTTGGGGGCCCCAAACATAGAGGGGTCCAGTGCCTGGACAGAGGATGCAAGAAAAGGAGCGGAGCCAGAGGAGACCCCCAAACATAGAGGGGCCAGGTGCCTGGACAGAGGATGCAAGGGAAGGAGTACAGCCAAAAAAGACCCCCATACATAGAGGGGCCCAGTGCCTGGACATAGGACAGGAGGGAAGGAGCGGAGCCAGAGGAGACCCCCAAACATAGAGGGGCCCAGCCCAGACTGTGACTTACTTGTCTTCAGGCCAGCCAGCCAGGGACACAGCCGGTGCACTGCTCACGACACTCACTTCAGAATCTTCCTCCCTCTCTTGAAGACAGTCCTCAGTCAGCTCGTCTCTCTCTCCTCAGCTCAGGGCAGTCACTGACTCTGCTGGTGACGGCCGACGGCGTTCGAGCCGATTCTCCCGCCCGCTCCCTTGCGCCACTGGCCAATCAGCAGCTGCCTCAAGCCCTTTTTTGCGATTGCGGAAGTCTGAAGATGAATTAATGTTGGGGCTGGGCGCTGGGGAGAAAAGCAGCTGCATAGCCGGCTGCAGGTCATGAGTGGGCGGGGCCAAATAGTGTGGGCTGGGCCTTCTCTGTGCTACGGGCTCCCCAGTGCCGCGGGCCCCATAGCAGTGGCGTGGTCTGCCTCTATGGGCGGTATGCCACTGCGCACGGGAGCACAAAGCATCATAGATTGCAATGATGCTGTGCACCTCGGGCAACCCGCGGGACTATTGTCCCACACTCATAAGATCATATGAGTGTGGGACAATAGCCCCGTGGATGGCCCAACATGCACAGCATCATTGTAATCTATGATGCCGTGTACTCCCGTGCGCACGATCAATGCCGCTCCGGGACATATGGCCTGCATACGGTCGTGTGCAAGGGCCCTTAGTTCCATGTTTATATGTGCCTGCATTGCTGATCTGTGTGGAAACCACAGCAGAGTAGCCACTGGCAAATTACTCCATCTCTGCAACTGCCGCGTCCTCTCCACTTTGATTGATAGGGCCAGGCATGATGATGTTTTTACTGCCTAACCCTGTCTATAAAAGTGGAGAGGACACGGTGGTTGCAGAGAGAGCTGAGCTTCTAGGTGTAATGACAATGCCCCCGTTGCTCCTAAAGGTTCATTTGTAAGAAAAAGTATGTGAACCCTTTGGAATGATATGGATTTCTGCACAAATTGGTCACAAAATGTGATCTGATCTTCATCTAAGTCACAACAATAGACAATCACAGTCTGCTTAAACTAATAACACACAAATAATTAAATGTTACCATGTTTTTATTGAACACCCCATGTAAACATTCACAGTGCAGGTGGGAAAAGTATGTGAACCCTTGGATTTAATAACTGGTTGAACCTCCTTTGGCAGCAATAACTTCAACCAAACATTTTCTGTAGTTGCAGATCAGCCGTGCACAATGCTCAGGAGTAATTCTTGACCATTCCTCTTTACAGAACTGTTTCAGTTCAGCAATATTCTTGGGATGTCTGGTGTGAATCGCTTTCTTGAGGTCATGCCACAGCATGTCAATCAGGGTGAGGTCAGGACTCTAACTGGGCCACTCCAGAAGGCGTATTTTCTTCTGTTTAAGCCATTCTGTTGTTGATTTACTTCTATGCTTTGGGTCGTTGTCCTTTTGCAACACCCATCTTCTGTTGAGCTTCAGCTTGTGGACAGGTGGCCTTAAGTTCTCCTGCAAAATGTCTTGATAAACTTGGGAATTCATTTTTTTCTTCAATGATAGCAATCCATCCAGGCCCTGACGCAGCAAAGCAGCCCCAAACTATGATGCCCCCACCACCATACTTCACAGTTGGGATGAGGTTTTGATGTTGGTGTGCTGTGCCTCTTTTTCTCCACACATAGTGTTGTGTGTTTCTTCCAAACAACTCAACTTTGGTTTCATCTGTCCACAGAATATTTTGCCAGTACTGGTGTGGAACATCCAGGTGCTCTTGTGCAAACTGTAAACGTGCAGAATTTATTTTTGGGACAGCAGTGGCTTCCTCTGTGGTATCCTCCCATGAAATCCATTCTTGTTTAGTGTTTTACGTATCGTAGATTTGCTAACAGGGATGTTAGCATATACCAGAGACTTTTGAGCAGTCTGCGCTGTGCTCTTGCAGTCATCTTTACAGGACGGCAACTCCTAGGGAGAGTAGCAGCAGTGCTGAACTTTCTTCATTTATAGACAATTTGTCTTACCGTGGACTGATGAACAGCAAGGCTTTTGGAGATACTTTTATAACCCTTTCCAGCTTTATGCAAGTCAACAATTCTTAATCATAGGTCTTCTGAGAGCTCTTTTGTGAGTGGCATCATTCACATCAGGCAATGCTTCTTGTGCAAAGCAAACCCAGAACTGGTGTGTGTTTTGTATAGGGCAGGGCAGCTTTAACAAACACCTCCAATCTCATCTCATTGATTGGACTCCAGTTGGCTGACACCTCACTCCAATTAGCTCTTAGAGATGTCATTAGTCTAGGGGTTCACATACTTTTTCCACCTGCACTGTGAATGTTTACATGGTATGTTCAATAAAAACATGGTAACATTTAATTCTTTGTGTGTTATTAGTTTAAGCAGACTGTGATTGTCTAGTGTTGTGACTTAGATGAAGATCAGATCACATTTTATGACCAATTTGTGCAGAAATCCATATCATTCCAAACTTCATTTTTTTCAGCCAGTTTCATAGGTACGAATCTGCTGCCTTTGAAAGTTGAAAAATTTGCATGTGGCTACCCAGCTGTGGTTTCCACCCAGATTTCGTATGAATTCCATGACAAGAAAAGATATGCTCCTTTCGAATATGTATTTCAAACCTGCACACAAGAAATCTGTGGCTGCGTCAGTGGCATAGATTCCCTTTAGAAACAATGGGACAAGTATTTGGCACACAGATTTCACACAGTTTTTGGAACTAAAAGACCAACTAAAAGTAGCTCAGTAAAGCCATGCCAACACTACCGGACTGCTATTACTGGATTTTTACAATAGTCCGTGATGGAAAATACCTGAACACTCAGACCTAGTTAGCCGCTCTGGGTCTACACATAATAAATACACATAGATCGAGTCCAAATACCATGATGATCATAGTGAATGCTATTCTAGCTATACTTAAAGGAGTTGTTCACCTTCTGAGGTCTTTCGGGCAGACTCCCCCAAATTGATGGACTTGTAGAGGGAAGCATACCTACCTGTTCCCCGCTGCTGGGTTATGGCTTTCTTTGCTCTGCCACCCCCCACTGCCTCCCTTCGATCCCCACATGTCAACATACCGATTGAGGTGGGTCACATAGCCACTGCAACCAATAAATGGCCTCAGTAGGTAAGTATGCTTTTCTCTGCTGCTTTGACCCCTCAAAGTTGAACAACCTCTTTAAAGAATACATAAGGTGCAGCATGCACAAGAACATTCTCAGTACCTTCTGGAGACATGGTATTGAACATTCAATATCTAGAGTACCATTCACTATTAAAATGGATTAAGATAAAGGCAATAGGGTCACGTATCTGGGTAGAGATATTAAATTATTCTCTTGTCCTTCCAATCACTGACCTTCTTGTCTACAAATGAAGTAAAACTATGCATCCTTGGTTAGACACACAAGCATATTTCAACCAACCTCTTTGAAAATCTACCCCAAATACCTTCACTACTTTATTGGGCAGATCATGTTACAACTATATGGCATTCACAATTCCTTGGCAGTGATTGTTCAAGCCAGTGAGGTATAACAAACGCCTAGCATGATGATCTGGGTAGTGATGTGGAAACCACAGAGTTTGCAGAAAAATACTACTTATATAAATAACAATTAAAATTGAGCCGACTGAGTACGTAACCTCAATTAACCAGCAAATCTACAGCAGAAATATAAAATGCACATCAGGTTTTACAAAGTCACACTTTTTTCTAGCTCCACCAGGTTTACTTTCCATAAATAAATTATTATTTCTTAGTAGATGCCTGTATGCAGTAGAGATTAAGATAATACTGTAGCGAAATACTCTTGTTATTAGTGGTAATACTCTAAATACTCCAGTTTTATAGGAATTTTTTAAAGAAACTGTTGAAGCTCCTACTGTTTCCTTCTCCCATCTCTTATAGATTGTAAGCTCTCACAGCCAGGGTCCTCTCTCCTTCTGTACCAGTTTGTGAGTCACATTGTTCATGCTTATTGCAATTGTTTCATATTATGTATGAACACGCTTTTTTTTTTTATATGTACACGCATGAATGGCGCTAAAACAATACAGAATCCATAATCACAAGGAAGAATTTCTTTCAGTAGATACACTGGGCTAACATATTTAACTATGTTTGACAACCTGGCAGGAGATCTAAGCTTGACATCATAGAAGGGAATTCCCCGTTTGCGACCTCTCTATAAGGCCTAGTTCACACAAACGTTTTTTTTGCAAGTGTATGTGCCGTTTTTTTGTGTTCCGTATACGGTCCGTATACAGAACCATTCATTTCAATGGTTCTGCATTAAAAATGGAATGTGTTCCGTAAGCATTCCGTTTCCGTATTCCCGCTTTTCCGTTCCGTTGAAAGATAGAACATGTCCTATTATTGCCCGCAAATCACGTTCCGTGGCTCCATTCAAGTCAATGGGTCCGCATACTGTACATGGCATACGGAAAAACGGAAAGGAAACGGAAACACAACGGAACTCAAAAACGGAACAACGGATCCGTGAAAAACGGACCGCAAAAAATTATAAAGCCATACGTTTGTGTGAACTAGGCCTAAGCCACAGTGGAAAACTGCTATGTAAGAGCATCCATGGTGAGCAGTCCCCCAATATACTTCTCTTCTCCTCTATCCCTCTGTCCCACTCTTTCTCTGCAGACACAGAGGGGGACAAAACCATACATGCATTTATGGATATTATACACACAGGTCTAAAAAAAAAAACTCCCACAGCAATTTCCGCTAAGATTCCAGGAAAAGGTATACATAGATCTTAGCTGGTCCCATATCAACATTTAGTATGGGTTTCTCCATCCCCCCAACAACCTACCAGTCGCCTCCGTGACACTTCTGAAAATTAACACATTTTTTAATTAAAGGGCTTCTGTCACCCCACAACAGTAATTTTTTTTTGTTGGGCTAGTTACATTCATTATAGCGCGATATATGAGAATATAATGTTGTCACTTACTTTCATGCAGCCGTTTCTTGAGAAAACGAAGTTTTATAATATGCAAATCCGGTCTCTACCAGCAAGTAGGGCGTCTACTTGCTGGTAGCCGCCGCAGAAAACCGCCCCCTCGTCGTGTTGATTGACAGGGCCAGCTGTGATCTCCTCCTCCGGCCGGCCCTGTCAGTATTTCAAAAATTGCGTGCCTCTGTTCATTCGGCGCAGGCCCTCTGAGATGAGGAGGCTCGTCTCCTCAGAACTCCCTCAGTGCGCCTGCGCCAATGACATCACCGAAAGAGAAGAAGTCATCGGCGCAGGCGCACTGAGGGAGTGCTGAGGAGACGAGCCTCCTCATCTCAGAGCGCCTGTGCCGAATGAACAGAGGCGTGCGATTTTTTAAATACTGACAGGGCCGGCCGGAGGAGGAGATCCCGGCTGGCCCTGTCAATCAACACGACGAGGGGGCGGATTTCTGTGGCAGCTACCAGCAAGTAGACGCCCTACTTGCTGTTAGAGACCGAATTTACATATTATAAAACTTCGTTTTCTCAAGAAACGGCTGCATGAAAGTAAGTAACACCATTATATTCTCATATATCACGCTATAATGAATGTAACTAGCCAAAAAAAAAATATAATTACTGTTGTGGGGTGACAGAAGCCCTTTAAGTGGAGGTAAATAATTTTTTTTTATTCATGCTCAGAATTTACCTGACTTCAATTTCAGAAAAAGTGAAACAGGTACTTCATAAATAGGCTTTCTGAACACCATATTGCTCAATGTTTTTACACTGCCTAACTGGCATAAATACATTGAAAACTCTGCTTCCACCACTAGGGGAAGCTCAGTACATAGGAATTTATACAGTTACCACTGAAATAAATGGAAGCTGTAAAAAATCTTGTTGCACCAAGATCTCTCAAATGGCCTGTTTTATGTTGGGAACAGAAAAAGGAGTTTATCCTCCATGGTAGGTATGCCACTGGTTGTAGGAACTGGGCCCATAATTCTTATATTGACAACCAATCTACTTGACCTTGAGGCTTATGACTTCTGCCGCCAATCACTGTCCTCAGCAGTCTCATGTAGAGATGAACAAATTGATTCTAAATGTATTTTGGTCCTAAACTTTTCAAAATCTTTTGATTCTACCAAAAACTAATTGGGCATGATTTGAATCAGGACAATCACAGAGAGAGAGATAGCGACTTTTTCAGACAATCAGAGCATTTTTGATTCGGGTCAAATTTATTCAGACATAAATCAAATTAAATAGTCAATGCAGCCAAACTGGGCCCAAATCTAATTTTGAGAAATTTGCTGATCACTAGTCTTTTGCTGTTTACCGCTGAGGCCAATGATTGGTTGTAGCAGTCACCTGAGGCATACAGACTCTCCACCACTGCATCCAAGCCAGCTGGAAGCAGAGGAGGATGAAATGGGTGAGTATAGCTTTTTTTTTTTTTTCACAATCCCTGACTTTGGGAAGCTTTTGAATAGAGGATTGTTTACATCTCCATTTGTACTTCAGTAGTCTGCTCCAGCTGAGGAACAGACTACCAGAGTTAACCGTATCTGCCATAGTCAGACATTGCCGGGAACAGCTGGATCCCCATTCACTATAATGGGATCCAGCGGGGATCTGCTGGGTTTCCAGCATTAGTGATGGCCAGTTCGCAGTGTTCTCCGACGAACACATGTGATCTGCCATCTTTATTCCCAAGTCCGGCGATGCAGAGGTAAGTCCTTACCTGTGCCTGTGCCGCGAGCCGCTCTGAAACACATGCAGTCACCAGGAGCAGGCAGTTCCGAGAACAGCCTTCATCGGGTTGTGATCGGAACTGCCTGCTCCCGGTGACCGCATGTGTTTCAGAGCGGCTCGCGGCGCAGGCACAGGTAAGAACTTACCTCTGCATCGCCGGACTTGGGAAGAAAAGATAGCAGATCGCATGTGTTCGTCGGAGAACACTGCAAACTGGTCATCACTGTCCAGCATGAATGCCAGATTTCTGACACAAAAATACTGCCGAATGTAATAGTATTTCTCTGGCAGAAAGTCGAATATGCTGCGGTACTTTTCTCCCAGAAAGGCGACGTATATGCCAAAAACACGAAGTATCCCATTATAGTAAATGGAGATCCGGCAGTGTCCAGCTATGCGGGATATGATTAACTCCGGTAGTCTGTTCTTCTGTCAGAGTACAAAGCGGAGATATGAATGTAGCCTAACTCGGATAACCCTTTCATGTGCACAAAAATCATATAGTATGTAATCTTCAAATTCCATATCCTCTTCCCTAGGAAAAACGTAACCAGTGCCAGGATATAATAAACAGAGGAGAATGTGAGCGAATTTCCCGGACTCTTACTTACCTTTGATAGATGAGGTGATTCCTGCTCATATAGACAGATGCATGCCAGCCCTGCAGTGTATAACAATCTCATACCGCCATACTGCATGCTGACAACGCAGCCGTTTTATTACTATGCTACACAATATCCCACTACAAGTTATTGCAGAAAATTCTAGACCACGTGTGTATTTATTATGTTGTTATAACAAACTGTTCTCTAAAGGTTTCCAAGATACTCATAAAATTCTGGATATTTTTTTTAATAGTGCATTAGCTGTAACATTAAAAGTGTTAAGCTTTTAGCCACAACTTTACAAGTAGTAATTCCAAAATATATATTATTATTTTCGGTGGGCCGGTTCCAATTATGCATGTAGCTGTTTACATTGCCGTGACAGCTCTGTGGTTACTTGATTTCTATTTTAAACAAGTTGTCTTTAAAGCCATTTAGTGAGAAAGGAATATATGACAGCTATAGATAAATGGTGGACCACTGGCAAGAGTTGGGCGACTATAAATGAAAGTAAGGGGGATTAAAAGCACTCAACTGGAAACAAGAGAGGCTGGAAGAAAAATGCATTTTATGGACAACTAGCCTCACAAAATAGGGCTAGGGACTGAGGGGATGTCTCCTGAACCTCGATGACCATGCGCTGGAGTTGCTTTATGTCTAACTGAATATTCTTAAAGGGGTGCTCTCACTTCAGCAAATGGCATTTATCATGCAGAGAAAGTTTATACAAGGCACTTACTAATGAATTGTGATTGTCCATATTGTCTCCTTTGCTGGCTTTATTATCCAGGGGTTACGACCAGCGCTGCAGCACATATATACGAAGTGGTCAGAATGGGAGCTGACGGATAGACATGCCTGCGTGTGCTCCCACAGTCCTGGCCACCAGAGAGGCAATGCTTCCTGTAGTGTGCAAGTACGACCACCTCTCATGGATTGCAGGGTGGTCGTAACCCCTGGATATGAGCAGTGTATAATGTGACAGAAAATGGATCCAGCTAGCAGGCAATATGGAGGTAATATGGACAATCACATTATTTAGTAAGTGTATTGTCGGCATCAGAAATGCCATGTGATGAAGTGAGACAATCCCTTTAAATCTTATTAACCTCTAGTTAGTCCTTATTTGCTATTTGTTGTCTGCTTACCAATAGACTGTAAAGCTGGCCATACACATTAGATGTATATCATCCCAAGTCAAGGATTTTGGTGGGACTGTCTGACTATCTAACATGTATGGGGCCTCTCAACTTTCCCCTGACATCAATGTTGGAGGGGATAACAATGGGGAAGATGGGTTTCAACATGATCAAGCCTTCTAGGCTTGATTTACACTGCAATCTTGGCTGTGTCGCCCGTCAAACTAATTGTGTTGCAGCATGACCCCAGAATCACAAAAAATCCAGTAGCATTGGATAATTATTTTTTTTTATTATTATTTTTTTTGCAATTTTAGGGTTGCAGCAAGTTGGGAGTTGTGCTGCAGCCCATTGCCAGAGGAGATATCTAATGTGTCTGGCTAGCTTAAGAAGCAACTGACAGGATTTTAACTGATTTGGAAAAAAATAAGGAACATTTTTCTTTAAATCTGAAAAATGAATAGTGAAGCCTGGAAGTCAGATAAATAATACTGGGGCTCCCTCCAAGACGTCTGTCTATGCGTACACAACTTTTATCCTTATTCTGACATCCATACCTATTTAGAAACAACAAAAATGTCAGAGGAAGCGAGAGCTTTTCAGACTAAATAAAGATACTCATTAGATCAATGGAAGAGTTCTCTCCCAGCTCCTTTATGTCTCCTGTTGCCTTCTATATGATTCTATGTGAGACATGGTCTTCATTTCAGGGTTGGCAACCAAATGATTTGCTACACTGTTACCTTACAGAGCGCCTGTCACACCTCCTGACATGTCTGTTTCAGTTACTACATGTATTCTACATGTAATACCAATTCTGGCACATCTATCCATATGAGTCAATCATTACTAATAGACATTTAAGAATAAATTGCCTGCAATCTGCAACAGGGGTCCAGCTGGGTGTTACCAGTTGAGGTGTGTCTCTGCACAGTCTGATACTATCCAATTAGTGCTGCCAGTGGACACAACTATGGATGAGCAAATCGACATCCAAAGTCGATTCGCATAAAACTTTGTTTGAATACTGTAGAATGTATTGGCTCCTATGAGCCGAAGTTATTACTTTGCGAAGTCTCGCGAGACTTCGGGTAATAACTTCAAAACTTCATTTCTACTGCAAAAAAACTTTTATTGAACTCGGGTTCGGTTGCAAGGAACCGCTTGGAACCGAACCTGAGTTCAGTAAAAGTTTTTGACAGTAGAAATTAATTCCTGAAGTTATTACCCGAAGTCTCGCGAGACTTGCAAAGTAATAACTTCGGCTAATCGGAGTCAATACATTCTAATACTGTACGGAGCGCTTGCTCCGCACAGTATTCTAACAAAAATGTATGAGAATCGACTTCGGATGTTTCATCCGAAGTCGATTCGCTCATCCCTAGACACAAACCCAACTGGGAACACCAGCTGGACCCCTGTTGCAGATTGCAGGCAATGTATTCTTAAACTTTTAGTAGTAATGATAGACTCATATGGATAGATGTTCCAGAATTGTTATTACATGGAGAATTCATGTAGTTACTGAAACAGACATGTCAGGAGTGGTGACAGGTCCTTTTTAAATGGGAGAGGGCATGGGATTATGGTTATTTCCATCCACATTGGGTAGAAGGATGCTGCTTTGCCATTAAAGGGGTTATCCCATGACTAGTGTAAAAAAATAAAATCAGACATCATATAGTACATGACAATCTTTTTCTAGCAAAGCTAGAACCAGCCCTGTACCTCACATGGATCCAGAGATCTCCACATTCATTGATCTACTAGATTTATATCAAGCTCAGGAGGAGTGTCTTTTCTGCTGCAGCTAAGGAGGTGTGTCCACAGCTCAGGAGGCAGCTGAAGGATGAAACTGAGCATGTGCGACCTTCTCAGTGAGCAGGACAAAGAAATAAGAAAAAATAAACAGCAGGTGGCGCTATACATGTAAGTTTTATTAAATAACTCACTGGCTAGCTATGCTAAATTTTGTATTACATGCAATTACAAAATAATTCACATCCAGATGCTTTGTTTGAAAACAGTAGAATATTTTTTGTTGGACACCCCCTTTAAGTGAAGTAGCATTTTTGAGATCCCTCTGAGAACATATATGTCTTCCCAGAGTACATGCAAACGAAAAAGCCTTAGAAGAAAATGAATACTTATAAAGAAAATAAATGACAATGCTGCTCATAAAGTACATACAATTCAAAAATTCTGAAGTCCAAAGATTTTTGGTAGAAGCAATTATGTAGACATGAGCGTGTGCTTCATACAATAGAAAGTATGTATAGGAATAAGCCACATTTGCAGGGGTTAGTATATACAATAAACAGTTCATGTATGAGTTACAGACCACCCACTGCAATAAAAAGTGTATGTAGGGGTTTGAGACCCTCTATCACAAAAAAACTGTGTATGAAGGTGTTAGAGACCTCTATGACAAAAAAAAGTGCATCTAGGCATTAGAGACCCTCCATCACAATAAACAATGTATGTAGTAGTTAGAGAACTTCCATCACAAAAAAATACTGTATATGGAGGAGTTAGAGACCCTCCATCACAATAAAAAGTATATGTAAAAGTTACAGACCACTGATTGCAATAAACAGCGTAAGTAAGAATTATATACCTTCAATCACAATAAAAGTGTATGAAGGAATTACAGACCACCCCCTGCAATAAATAGTGTATGTAGGAGTTAGAGACCCTCCATCACAATAAACAGTGTATGAGGGAGTTAGGATACTTTCACACTAGTGTTAGAAGAATCTGACAGGTAGTTCCATTGCCGGAACTACCTGCCGGACCTGGAAATCCGTATGCAAACGGATATCTTTTTTTTCCGGATACGGATCCGACTTTTGCATTACCGGATCCGCCTTTCCAGAATCATCCATAATAACGGATTCGGTATTAGATTTTTTCAAAGCTAGAAAGAAATGTGCATGCACAGAGCGAAAAACCGGATCCGGCAATGCCGCAATTTGCGGAACACTTGGTACCGGATCCAGCATTAATACACTTCAATTGAAATTAATGCTGTAGTGCGGTAGTGTTCCTGAATTTTGGCCGGAAAAAATACTGCATGCTGCAGTATTTTGTCCGGTCAAATACCGTACAAGGGACGGAACGGAAGACATCCTGATGCATACTGAACGGATTGCTTTCCATTCAGAATGCACAGGGACAAAACTGATGCGTTTTTTCCGGTATTGAGACCCTTTACCGAATTTCAATTCCGGAAAAGAATAATGCCTCTTTCACACGGGCGAGATTTCCGTGCGGGTGCAATGTGTGAGGTGAACGCATTGCACCCGCACTGAATCCGGACCTATTTATTTCTATGGGGCTGTGCACATGAGCGGTGATTTTCACGCATCACTTGTGCGTTGCGTGAAAACGCAGGCCTAATGGAAGCAAATGGGGCTGCTTGAAAATCGCAAGCATCCGCAAGCAAGTGCGGATGCGGTGCAATTTTCACGCACGGTTGCTAGGAGACAATCGGGATGGGGACCCGATCATTATTATTTTCCCTTATAACATGGTTATAAGGGAAAATAATAGCATTCTTAATTCAGAATGCTTAGTAAAATAGGGCTGGAGGGGTTAAAAAAAAAATATATAATTTAACTCACCTTAATCCACTTGTTCGCGCAGCTCGGCTTCTCTTTCTTCTTCTTTGCTGTGCAGGAGGAATAGGACCTGTGGTGACATAACTGCGCTCATCTCATCACCATGGTGATGGATCATGTGATGGACCATGTGATGAGTGCAATGATGTCATCAAAGGTCCTTTTACCCAGGTCCTGAAGAAAGAAGAAAGAAGAGAAGCCGGGCTGCGCGAACAAGTGAATTAAGGTGAGTTAAATTATATATTATTTTTTTGTAACCCCTCCAGCCCTAATTTACTATGCATTCTGTATTAAGAATGCTATTATTTTCCCTTATAACCATGTTATAAGGGAAAATAATACAATCTACAGAACACCTAACCCAAACCCGAACTTCTGTGAAGAAGTTCGGGTTTGGGTACCAAACATGATGATTTTTCTCACGCGCATGCAAAGCGCATTAAAATGTTTTGCACTCGCGCTGAAAAATCACGCATTTTCCCGTGACGCACCCGCATCTTATCCGGGCCAAAACCATGATGCCCGTGTGAAAGAGGCCTAACGCTAGTGTAAAAAGTACCCTTAGGCCTCTTTCGCGTGAGCGTGGCGGATTGGCTCAGATTGGTTCAGGGTGCGTTCAGTGAAACCCGCACCATTTTGCAAGCAAGTTCAGTCAGTTTTGGCTGCGATTGCGTTCAGTTGTTAAGTTTTTTCCACGCAGGTGTAATGCGTTTTGATGCGTTTTTCACGCGCGTGATAAAAAACTGAAGGTTCACAAACAACATCTCTTAGCAACCATCAGTGAAAAACGCATTGCATCCGCATTTGCTTCCAGGTGCAATGCGGTTTTCACTGAAGCCCCATTCACTTCTATGGGCCAGGGCTGCGTGAAAAACGCAGAATAAGGCTGAGTTCACACGAGCGTGACAGATTTGGTCCGGATGCGTTCAGGGTGCGTTCAGTTAAACTCGCACCATTTTGCAAGCAAGTTCAGTCAGTTTTGGCTGCAATTGCGTTTAGTTGTTCAGTTTTTTCCGCGCGGGTGCAATGCGTTTTGATGCGTTTTTCACGCGCGTGATAAAAAACTGAAGGTTTACAAACAACATCTCCTAGCAACCATCAGTGAAAAACGCATTGCATCCGCACTTGCTTGCAGATGCAATGCGTTATTAACGCAGCCCCATTCACTTCTATGGAGCCAGGGCTGCGTGAAAAACGCAGAATATAGAACATGCTGCGATTTTAAAGCATTGCAGAAGTGATGCATGAAAAAAAATGCTCATGTGCACAGCCCCATTGAAATGAATGGGTCAGGATTCAGTGCAGGTGCAATGCGTTCACCTACTGCATTGCACCCGCGCGGAAATCTCGCCCGTGTGAACGCAGCCTAAAGAACATGCTGCGATTTTCACGCAACACAGAACTGATGCATGAAAAAAACGCTCATGTACACAAACCCTTTGAAATGAATGGGGCAGGATTCAGTGTGGGTGCTATGCGTTCAAGTCACGCATTGCACCCGCGTGGAAAACTCACTCGTGTGAAAGGGGCCTTAGGCTGAGTTCACACGGGTGTCACGTTTTGGCTCCGGATGTGTCCCGGGTGCATCTCGGCAAACCCGCGTGAGTAGGTACGCAATTGCAGTCAGTTTTGACTGCGATTGCATTCCGTTGTTCAGTTTTTATCGTGCGGGTGCAATGCGTTTTGCACGTGCGTGATAAAAACTTCTTCACTGAAGTTCAGGTTTGGGTTCAAAGTTGTGTAGCTGTAATTATTTTCCCTTATAACACGGTTATAAGGGAAAATAATAGCATTCTTTAATACAGAATACTTAGTACAAGGTCAATTGAGGGTTAAAAAATAAAAAAAATTAACTCACCTCCTCCAATTGATCGCGTAGCTGCCGGTCTCCTGTTATTTCTTCAGGACCTTCAAAGGACCTGTGGTAACGTCACTGAGCTCATCACATGGTCCATCTCCACGCTGATGGACCATGTGATTGGACCATGTGATGTGATGTCACCACAGGTCCTTTAGCCAGCAGCTAATGATTAAAGAAGTAAGAAGAGATCGGCAACTACGCGATCAAGAGGAGGAGGTGAGAATTATATATTTTTTTGTTTAACCCTCAATTGACCTTCTACTAAGCATTCTGCATTAAAGAATGCTATTATTTTCCCTTATAACCATGTTATAAGGGAAAATAATACAGTGAATAGACTATCATCTTAGCAACCATGCGTGAAAATCGCACCCCATCCGCACTTGCTTGCGGATGCTTGCGATTTTCACGCAGCCCCATTCACTTCTATGGGGCCTGCATTGCGTGATAAATGCACAATATAGAGCATGCTATGATTTTCACGCAACGCACAAGTGATGCGTGAAAATCACCGCTCATTTGCACAGCCCCATAGAAGTGAATGGGTCGGGATTCAGTGCGGGTGCAATGTGTTCACGTCACCCATTGCACCCACGCGGAAATCTCGCCCATGTGAACCCAGCCTTAAGGTCTCTCTTTCACAATAAACAGTGTATTTAGCAGTCAGAGACCCTCTATGACAATAAACAGTATATGTAAAAGTTACAGACCACCAATTGCAATAAACAGTGTATGTATGTGTTACAGACCACCCATTGCAATTAACAGTGCAGCGTCCCACATCAGTGTGCAAATGGGACACCTTAAATATCTGCTTATTTGTGCATTTATCTAAAGTATGGTTTTTCACACTATAAGTCCGGCATTGTCATTCCACACATTCGCCCCTAGGTGGTGCTGGCACCACACTATATATAGCTTTGGGTGTGTCTAGCTTAGAGCAGAGAGAGAGCAGAATGTTATGTTAGGCCCCTTTCACACAGACGAGAATTCCATGCGGGTGCAATGCGTGAGGTGAACACATTGCACCCGCACTAAATCCCGACCCATTCACTCCAATGGGGCTGTGCACATGAGCAGTGATTTTCACGCATCACTTGTGCGTTGCATGAAAATCGCAGCATGCTCTATATCAGGCATCCTCAAACTGCGGCCCTCCGGCTGTTGTAAAACTACAACTCCCACAATGCCCTGCTGTAGGCTGATACCTGTAGGCTGTTCGGGCATGCTGGGAGTTATAATTTTGCAACAGCTGGAGGGCCGCAGTTTGAGGATGCCTGCTCTATATTGTGTGTTTTTCACTCAATGCAGGCCCGGCCATAGAAGTGAATGGGGCTGAGCGAAAATAGCAAGCATCCGCAAGCAAGTGCGGATGCGGTGCGATTTTCACGCATGGTTGCTAGGTGACGATCAGGATGGGGACCCGATGTCACGGCCTTTGCTGTGTGCGCCGTGACACTGGTGCCATGCTTGCTGCTGCCGGTGGCAACGTGTTGCTGTTATGGCATGTGGTGGCAGTGTCTTGGCTTTGGCTGTGTGCGCCATGACATGGTTGCCACGCATGCTGTTGCCGGTGGCAACGTGGTGGCTGGTGTGTGCACTTCCCCTTTAAGTTGTAGCCTTCCCCTGTCTGGTGCTGTAGGCCCCTTTCACACGGGCGAGTATTCCGCGCGGATGCGATGCGTGAGTTGAACGCATTTCACCCGCACTGAATCCAGACCCATTCATTTCTATGGGGCTGTTCACATGAGCGGTGATTTTCACGCATCACTTATGCGTTGCGTGAAAATCACCACAGTGATGGACCATGTGATTGGAGCATGTGATCTGACGTCACCACAGGTCATTTAGCCCACAGCTCATCATTAAAGAAGTAAAGAGACCGGGAACTACGCGATCAAGAGGATAAGGTGAGTTAATTTTATTTTATTTTTTTAACCCCTCCAGCACTATTATACTATGCATTCTGTATTCAGAATGCTATTATTTTCCCTCATAACCATGTTATAAGGGAAAATAATACAATCTTCAGAACATCAATCCCAAGACCTAACTTCTGTGAAGAAGTTCGGGTTTGGGTACCAAACATGCGCGATTTTTCTCACGCGAGTGCAAAACGCATTACAATGTTTTGCACTCGCACTGAAAAATCGCGCGTGTTCCCGCAACGCACCCGCCTCTTATCTGGGCCAAAAATAAGACGCCCGTGTGAAAGAGGCCTAAGGGCCGCCAGTGACAACTGTGATTTCGTAGTAAAGAGGTCACAGAGAGGCACGGAGCATTATCAATCATGTTACTGCTCCGTGCTTCTGCAGTCTGCATCGGGTCTTGGCACTCTTTCACGGAGCGGATGCCACGCACAGCATCCGCTCGTGTGAAACAGCCCTAAGGGTTTACTCCCTGACTGGGTGTGGTCACTTGGCTTATATCTTCTGTGGTTTCCTAGCTGGAGTCAGTTGTACTTCAGCTGTCGTTGGTGCTGGAGCTCTGCTCCAGTCCAGGGTGTTCCATCTGTCCAGTGAGGGCCACCCTTGTGGTAATACGTTCACGGTGGGGAGTGGGAAAAAAAACCCACGTGTCGTGTCAAAGGGTAAAAGGGGATCAGCCTGGCCAAAAGGAGTAATAAGGGAGCAGGTCACCTCCTACAGCGCAAGACAGAGGGAGGCTACAACTTAAAGGGGAAGTGCACACACAAACATACTAAACCAGACGTTACCACCAGCAACAGCATGCGTGGCAACCATGTCCCGGCAATCACCCAGAAGGCTGGGACACACCCACCGCATGCTCTAACAGCAACACGTTGCCGTGGGCAACCGCAAGTGTGGCAAAAGTGTCACAGCGCAAACCAAAGGCCATGACACCCGATCTTTATTATTTTCCCTTATAACATGGTTATAAGGGAAAATAATAGCATTCTTGATACAGAATGCCAAGTAAATTAGGGATGGAGGGGTTAAAAAATAAAAATTAAACTCACCTCAAGCACTTGTTCGCGAAGCCCGGCTCGTCTTCATTCTTCTTCTTTGAGGACCTGGGATGAAAAGGACCTTTGGTGACATCACTGCTCTCATCACATGGTGATGGACCATGTGATGAGTGCAGTGACGTCACCAAAGGTGATGGACCATGTGATGAGTGCAGCGACGTCACCACACCATGGTGATGGACCATGTGATGGACCATGTGATGAGTGCAGTGACGTCACCAAAGGTGATGGACCATGTGATGAGTGCAGCGACGTCACCAAAGGTCCTTTTCCTCCCAGGTCCTCAAAGAAGAAAAAAGAAGACGAGCCGAGCTTAACGAACAAGTGGATGAGGTGAGTTTAATTTAATTTTATTTTTTTAACCCCTCCATCCCTAATTTACTTAGCATTCTGCATTAAGAATGCTATTATTTTCCCTTATAACCATGTTATAAGGGAAAATAATAAAATCTACACAACACCGATCCCAAACCCGAACTTCTGTGAAGAAGTCCGGGTTTGGGTCTGGGTACCAAACATTACAATTTTTCTCACGCGTGTGTAAAACGCATCAAAACGCCTTGCACTCGCACGGAAAAATTTTGCATTTTCCCGCAACGCACCCGCATCTTGTCCAGCCCTCACACGCGACTCCCGTGTGAAAGAGGCATTAGAGTCAGAGTGAGAGAGGAGAAGCAAGCTCATGGAGGAGAGAAACAGGCCTAAATCAACATGTAGCTGTTTTCCTTTCCTCTGGGCCCTGATCAAGCCTGGAGAAGACAACCACAGCAACCAAGAACCAGACAGTGAGTCTATGTCTAAATATGAAGTAAGCCTAGTGAGGGTTACAGCTGAATCTAGCTTAGGGACCTCATCAGCACAAGTGCCTGAGAGTAACTTTCCAAAGTGTCGGGACAAAATGGATAATTAGTGTGCAGAATTGTCCTTATTCACTAGAAGCCTTCCGGTATATAGTGGAAAACTTAAACCTTTTTAGGGGAGCATCCTGCAAATAATGTAGCAGAAGACTGATGCCTGTCACGAGAGAGAACACCCTTACAGGATAGCTCAAAGTAAACTGAAACCAGCATATTTAGTACCAGAGTGCTATAGATTAAGGTTAGGACTCATATAAGAAGTCTTGCCTGTAAAGTGTCAACCTTAAAGAGAACTCCTCAACTGACAATTACCTTAACCTGATAAGTGGAATACAATTGAACTTATTTTTGAGTCATCACTTATGCCATATGAATGCACTTTATTGATGGGACTGTAACATCTGCCTTGAGACTATTGATTCATGTAAATGTTTAAATTGTATTACAACAGCTAACTCTTCATTACTACTACTACACTCAACATTTGCACCTTACGAGGCTGGCATCACGAACAGAGGGGCCCAGCCATCAAAGCACCTTAAACACCTACACCATCAAGGGCACCTCAACTTCCATCTGGCTGGTGTTCCCTGCAATAGAGAGTGCCCTGGAGGATTTAGTGCTGCCTTCCTTATCCACTACCTGGCGGCCCAGGGAGGCTCTGCTAACTGTGAGTACATGAACTACTACCCCCATCGGCCCATCGTGAGCCTCACGTGTTTCCCCTGCGGTCTGTCTCGTTGCAACAGCATAAGTAAGAATAAAAGATTTTCAATCACAATAAAAGTGTATGAAGGAATTACAGACCACCCCCTGCAATAAACAGTGTATGTAAGAGTTAGAGACCCTCTATTATACTAAGCAGTGTATGTAGGAATTAGAGACCCTCTATCACAATGAGCAGTGTATGTAGAAATGAAAGACCCTCTATCACAATAAGCAGTGTATGTAGAAATTAAAGACTCTCTATCACAATAAAAAGTATATGTAGAAGTTAGAGACCCTCCGTTTTAATAAACAGTGTATAAGTTTAGGGCATGGAAGTCAAGGTAACAGACAGTCACAGATGCAGGTGGCGTGTTTCATGCTATCTCCACCTCCACAGTGAACTACTGCCGATCCACTGATGATACTAGGGAATAAATGTGTGACGTGACCTGGACTGGGTATGACACAGTGTGTGTATACTTTTTTGATATGTATTTTTAATAAGAGAATCTTGATGAATTCATACATCTCCTTGTATGTTTTATTGGCTTGTAAAGGTAACATACCGTACATCTTGAGATATAAATATATATAACATCACACTCCAGCATGCATGACACAATCTACCATGCAACACTCCTTTAGTATGCAATAAAATGGCATATCATTTTTAATACTATATTTTAATAGTATAGTATAAATAAACGTATACTACCCGTATACCTCTCCCACCACTCATCTATGTTAAATGGCTATCTTTACATATACTGTATACATGTATACTGTATGTGTCTCAGGGATCTGTCAGCAGATAGGGCTGACCATGCTGGTTTAAAATATACTTTACATCTTCCAGTTCAAATATGCAAATTAAGGCTCAAGTGCAGTGAGGGTGGGCCAAAGCAACTCTGTGCACCCTAGCTCCTCTGCTCTATCTCTATGCCCCCCACCACACACACACACACACACACACACACACTTGATTGACAGGACCAAGCATCCAGGTGGAGAGGGAAGTGTCCATAGATGCTCCAGAGGAGACAGGGTGCATAAAAGTGCTTGGGTCACCTTCAGTGCACTTGAATCCTACTTGCCATGTTTTAAAAAAAAAACATGTATTTCTCTTACATTTTGCAACAGATTAGGGGAAGAAAGGCATGTTTTTCATCAGCAGGTCGGTCTTATCAGGTATTATGATCATGCTGACAAATGCCCTTCACAATATGAAAATCTTGCATACTAAAAGTCATGTCAGGTATGCGCTGCACTTGAGGCAGCTGTCTGGTCATTTCTTCATTAGTCAGATACTTGGTTTGAAATTTCTGGCTAAAGGGTGCTTTTATGCAGAAATTGATTTGAAAAAAATGGATGCGAAAAAGGAAAAAGGTGGCTCTACCTTTACACATCGTCTGCCTTTTAAATCCTGGCTTGAAAAACTGCATCAAAACAGCACCACAGTGTGAATGCACGCCTAAAAACTAGAGTCCATTTCACCCCAAATTTGGGAAAATAGATGCATACATAAAAAAAAAATGAATAGGGTAAAAAAATGAGAAAAACTGTATGGATCCAAACATATACATGCAAACATATACATTCGTGTCCACCTGTTATTGACAGAAAGCTACACTGAGATTTACCTGTCAAACCTGCCAAAAGGATACACCGGTCTGGTCCGCACAACAGAAGCTTATGGGTACAATATAACATAGGCCTATACGCTGTCTTGTGTTTTACAGTTGGATATATGTGATGTTCCCAAAAAATTGTATATGTAGAGTGTTTTTTTCCAGATAGATAGATAGATAATCTGTCGGGTGAAAGTCAGTAAACACTATGGGGGAAATTTATTAAAACTGGTTTAAAGGAAAACTGACTTAGTTGCCAAAAGCATGCAAGCAGAATCCACCTTTCATTTTCCAAAAGAGCTCTGAAAATTGAAAGGAGAAATCTGATTGGTTCCTATGGGCAACTGAGCCAGTTTTCCTTTACTCCAGTTTTGATAAATCTCCCCCAGTATGGCTCAATATAGATCGAGAGAAAAGCCGTTGACCATGAATAAGTGCTCTGACTATGCAGCAGATTTCGATTGGTTTTAGCAACATAGGTTTTTGACATTGCTGCCCTGCAGCAGTCTGTATTCTGTGAACTATTTTCATGTCACAGACATAGGGCTCATGCACACGACAGCAAAAAAAAACTGAAGTGTCTCTGTGTGAATTCTGTTTCAGTGTTTCCGTATTTTCATACCGTGAAAAGATAGAACATGTCCTATTCTTGTCTGCAAATCACGGTGCTTGGCTCCATTCAAGTCAATGAGTCCGCAAAAAAAAACAGAACACATACGGAAATGCATCCGTATGTCTTAGGTATCCGTTCCGTTTTTGCAGAACCGTCTATTGAAAATGTTATACCCAGCCCAATTTTTACTATGTAATTACTGTATATGGCATATGGAAAAACGGAAAAACGGAAAGGAAACGGAAACACAACGGAAACAAAAAATGGAACAACGGATCCGTAAAATATGGACCACAAAACACTGAAAAAGCCATACGGTCGTGTGCATGAGCCCATACAGCAATAGCTACACGTACAGGATACATTTTGCCAGTTCAGCACAGCTTTATATAATCTACCTGATTATAGAAAATGGGAAATGTATCTACATCTGGGTGGACATTGGGTTTATGGAGAAGGATCATTTATTTTACATTTTGAGGTATAAATCAGAACTGGTGTGAGGGATGGAGTTATTTTTTAAGTATGTCACACACTGGAGGCATGTATGCATTTTGGATGATGTGACGCAAATGTAAGTTTTGCCCAGTACATTCTAAGGCTGGGTGCATGGGTTCAAATATATCAGTTGTGTCCGGTTAGTTTTTGCTTTTTGCAGAAATGTACACAATTGAATTATATATATATATATATATATATATATATATATATATATATGTATATATACACACACTTAAACTGCGCAGGTCTGTCGCCTATAGGCTAATAGCACAGCAGAGAAAAACCTAATAAACAGTGTTGTTGTTTTTTTCTGGTCTTGCGCTATTTGACATCTGGCATCACAAGTGATGTGCTGGATGCATAAGAATGATCCCAAAGAAAACTATGGCATCAGTGACTTCTGCACCAAGCCATAGGAGAACTGAGTGGTCCTCATACATGAGGGGTGTGTTCAAACAACCAAAAGAAGTACAAGTCTTTAAAATAAGGCACAATTCCAATGTAACTGAGAAAAAAATATAACAAGGTAGATGGAATAGTGTAATTCATGCACCAATATAACCTAATGGTGATGGAGTACACCAAACATACAGGAGCTTCACAAACTTTTTAGTTTTTGCACAAATGTCCAAACTGAGAAGACACTTGTTGTTACCTGTTGTTACCTGTTGTTGCACAAATTACAGTTGCAAACCATGAGGAGAGATTATCCTAACATCCTATATCCTAATTATATTATTATAATAATAATAATAATAATTATTATTATTATTATAATCTCATTATTGTTGCAATGTGTCCTTTCTTGTAACTTCTTTACACATATTGCCTTCTCCACATATGAATAGGAAACTTCTTTCTTGTGGTGTTAGCTATAAAGCTAAACTATGTTTATTTACAGCTAATAAATATATAGTAAATGATAGTTACATATTACATAAAGTAATATCATTTTTTATTATTATAAATAAAACATATCAGTGCAGCTTTCAATTTTACATTTCCTCTTTTCCTGTTTTACTGCTTCTCTGTAGGAAAAAAAATAATAATACAATTTACCATTATCTGAAATGTAACTATGAGATACATAGGCATAGGTGTCTGTCTGTCTACCTATTTAAATCTATTATCTATCTTACCCTTGCCTTAATATCTAATAGCTATAAATCTACCTACTATATCTAGGCAGTGGACAGTGAGAGATGCGCTTAGCCCATTATATATCTGGTGACAAGCTCCTGTATACCATTACCTACCAGCCGACACTAATCTCAACGCTCAGTTCCTTCATTGCTCTCTGTAGTTTTTTTTTTTTTCTTTTTTAATATCAGAATGAAAAATGTAATATCTAATCTAGGACACCCAAGAAAATGTGGCAGACCTTGTGACAATCAAATATAATAGGTGTCGGATCTACCCTTTCATTGCTGCGAGGGTATAAAGTCCATGACTGTTGGTTAGTAAAAGTCCAATATCAAATAAACAATATAATAAATATACATGTCTTGACATCGCTGAGAACAAAATAACAAGTATTGGTAGAAATGCACAATTTGTAATGTTTAATGGTAGTTATTACAATAATATATGGATATGAACATCATTCATCTAGTCATTCAGAATTTCAGATGCAAATAGACATAAATCATTTTAATACTTTTGTAGCTATGTAAGTGTTCAGTGCTCATGTCATACAAATAGACATATAGAGGTGTATATGTATATATATATATATATATATATATATATATATAAACGTATATGATACCGTTATATATTCTCCCCCCAGTGAGCTCTACTTGTATGTGAGTGTTAGCCGGGGCTGGCTTGTTAGTCTTGCACTGGTCACCTAGTAATGAGGTTACATGGCCTCTGACCCTACTCATCTGAAGGATATTGTACAGTGAAGCTGAGGGCACCTTGTGTTGGTTTTACACTATATATCTTGATACAATGTTCCCACAGGTTGCATTACACATTTTAACTCACCCTCAGAAAAAGTAACTTCACAAAAGTACAGATTTACAGAAAGTAACACTCCATAGACTGCAGTTAAATACAACTTTATGTTCTGATTGTATATGTTTTACATAAGAATAAAGGTTATAAACATATACTTTGTAATGTATAAAATAAGTCTATTAACGTTGAAATTCCAAGGGGCTTGCAAGATAGTGATGAGCAGTGGGAGGAATACGTGGGCTGGCAGGAGAAGAAGAGAAGACCATGTCCTCCTCCTCCTCCCTCCTGGTATCATTAGGCCAGGCCTCTCCCCGCCCTCCATCCCATAAATAAATGACTACTGTCCACAAGAAATTCCATTGCTCTCCTCCGAAGACAAACACTGGAACAGGCGTGTCCCCTGCTAATCAAACACATCCCCTTCTTATTATCCTGCATCCATTCACACCTGGACCATAGGAGGAAGAAGGGACAGCAATGTCTACTGGCTCTCTGAGTGATGTGGAGGACTTCCAAGAGATGGAAATGTTGGGCTGCGATGCCTTGAAACTGGATTCTAGCAAGGACTTTGGGATCTCAAATGACAGCAATGAGGAAAGCTCCACTTGTGACAATGGTTCTCCTAAGAAAGGCAGAGGAACTACTGGCAAGAGGAGGAAAACCCCACGCAAGAAGAGTTCTCTGACTGGGGTCAATCATGAGGGAAAGCAGGTCCAGAGGAATGCGGCTAATGCCAGGGAAAGGGCCAGGATGAGAGTGCTCAGTAAAGCCTTTTCCAGGTTGAAGACCACCTTACCCTGGGTGCCTCCAGACACTAAACTTTCCAAGCTAGATACCCTAAGGCTGGCATCAAGCTACATAGCTCATCTGAGGCAGGTCTTAGCCAATGACAAGTATGAGAATGGTTACATCCATCCTGTGAACCTGGTAAGTGCAGCTGTACCGAAGTGAGTGTGTTCCTCATCTATTTATCTTCTATCTATCTATCTATCTATCTATCTATCTATCTATCTATCTATCTATCTATCCATCTATCTCATGTCTACCTATCAGAAGTAATCGATAGATTATGAGAGGAGCACATTATAGAGCTTACCTTCCCAGAGATGTGCGGTTACCACCTACAGCTAGAAGAAACGCAGTCTATCCTAGCTTAGCCTTATCTCCCCTAGCAGTAAATAATGAAGCTGTGGAGATTTTTTTTTTTCTTGAAGGCAGGAATGTTTTTATCAGCACTTCATGAACCCGACTCCTTTTTTTGTGTTAAGAAAAAAGTACCCACAGTACAGGATGTTTATGATAGAAAAACTGGTGTGCTAGCTTATTAATGGAATAAAAAGTGCCCGAGATAATGAAATAAAGGGTTAACAAAGGCTATAATTATTATGAATATTAGTAATTGCACATTATCATTAGTAGTAGTATTTACTGATTAGTATTGCTGTGTGATTTTAGTAATAGTACATTACTGTTGTTATTACTAATAGTAGTAGTAGTAATGATAGTTTTTGTAGTACTTATAGTAATGTCTTAGTATCTAGTTGTCGCTATTATTAATATTAGTATAAATTATAGTTTTTGTAGTACATATAGTAATTTCTTAGTATCTAGTTGTTCTTATTACTAACATTAGTAGTAATGATAGTTTTTGTAGTACTTATAGTAATGTCTTAGTATCCAGTTGTTATTACTAATATTAGTAGTAATGATAGTTTTTGTAGTACTTATAGTAATATCCTAGTATCTAGTTGTTGTTATTACTAATATTAGTAGTAATTATATTTTTTGTAGTACTTATAGTAATGTCTTAGTATCTAGTTATTATTATTAGTAGTAGTAATGATAGTTTTTGTAGTACTTATAGTAATGTCTTAGTATCTAGTTGTTGTTATTACTAATATTAGTAGTAATGATTGTTTTTGTAGTACTTATAGTAATGTCTTAGTATCTAGTTGCTGTTATTATTACCACTAGCCTTGTTGCTGTTACTGTAGGTAGCATGTTACTATTTATGTATTCATTTTTGAGCCTAGAAAAAACCTTGGGTTTAGGGGAAAATACAGAAAGCCGACCCCCACAAATGACAGACTTTATCACTGACATCCCCTGCTGGTGGCTTCTACAGATAAAGGCTTTTATTTCCGAACTTATATTTTGGTGAAAACTAAACTAAAAATTCTAGCAGTAACTAAGACTTATGTGACAGAAGCCTAGCATTTATGGTGCCCAGGTATTTCTGAAGGGGTGATGTGCCATGTACTGATTCGGGCTATTCTCTTTTCCTGACAGACGTGGCCCTTCATGGTAGCTGGGAAGCCTGACAGTGACCTCAAGGAGGTGGTGGGGACAAGTCGCCTGTGTGGCCCCACGGCATCATGACCCTGCTGAGGGGCCCTGTGGACGGATGGACACGCTGCACAACATCTCATTTAAAGCAACCAAGAGGAGACCAAATGTACATAGTCCTAAAGACCCCATTTCTATTTAACGTCATGGCCTTGTCCATGTTATGTAGTCCTGAGCCTGGCTGGTCCCAGAGCTGGAGGAACGTCTTGTGTCATTTTGTACAATATGTTTATATACGGAGGTCCTGCCTTCAGATATACAGATTTATTATACAAATTTATATATTTTTTTTTTGTTTCTTCAAAAAGATTAGATATTTCTGCGAATAAATTCTGCTTTATACAAGTAATGCACGTTGTATTAATTTGACTGAAGATAGATAAATACATATATTATAGATGTTTTTTAGATGAAAGATAGATATTACATAGATAGTAGATAGATGGGTAGATAGATAAATAGATAAAATAAATAGATAATAGATAAATAGATAAGAGATAGATAGATGTATAAAATAAATACATAATAGACAGATAAATAGATAAGAGATAGATAATAGGTAGATAGATAATAGGTAGATAGATAGATAATATACAAAGAGTTATTAGATTAATAGATATAAATAGATATGAGATAGATAGAAGATAGATAGATAGATAGATAGATAATAGGTAGATAGGTAGATAGATGGATAGATAGATAATAGATATGCATAGAGTTATTAGATAGATAATAGATAGAGATACGTATGAGATAGGTAGATAGATATGAGAGAGATAGATAGATAATAGATAGATGATAGATAGATAGATATGAGATAGATACGATTAATAGATAGATAATATACAAAGAGTTATTAGATTAATAGATAGAAATAGATATGAGATAGATAGATATAAGATAGATAGATAGATACTAGATATACATAGAGTTGATAGATAATAGATATGAGATAGGTAGATATATAATTTATAGATAGATAGATGATAGATAGATAGATAGATAGATAGATAATAGAATGATAGATAGATAGATAGATAGATAGATGATAGATAGATAGATAATTTGTAACGCATTAAGCAAGGGAACAGACACCAAACTGGAGGAAGAACATGTCTCCTGTCAGACAATAAACCCCCCGGATAATATACAGGGGATGCTCTGCAGACAGGGATGTCGCTATTTTTAGAGAAGTAATGCTGCAAATACAGTAAGAATATTACTAATCATAGGAATTGTAGAAAGATTAAGATAATGAAATTGATACTATTAGCCGTGCTACTACTATTAAATAATAATAATAATAATAATAATAAAAGTAACTAATGTACCCTTTATACACCATACTGCTTAGTGCATTACATTTCAATGGTCTATTAGAGCAGGATTATTAAATTGCTTCTAATAATATCCATAGTAACATTGCTGGTAACCTAAGTAATAATTAGTAGTAGCAGTAGTAATAGTCCAACTACTATATCGCTTCTAATAAGTGTCATTGATCTACTAGTACCACTTCTAATAATAACACTCCAGATAGTAATCCTGATCATAATTACTCTGTTTTGTGTTTGCTACTTAGAAATTACTAATGTTTTCTATTAATATTTAATAATAATAATAATAATAATAATTATATCAACTATTTCTACTGTTACCAGAATGCTTTTAAGGATAAACAACTACTCCTACCAATTATTATTATTGTTGTTATTATATTAATATTCATGGTCACCGTAAGTAAAGGAGTTCCTGCCACCCCCAGGAAACATTGTGTGATATTCTCTACATTATATTCATGTCATCAGTTTATTCTTAGAGGTGAGGGTCTTCATGAAGCCCCCTCTTGATGGATGACCCCCCTGTCTGGTGTATCGATCACTGTGTATAGAGGGCTGGTGGAGGGAGGAGGAGGCCACCTACAGCTCCGGCTTATCTCCCACTATTTATTATTAGTAGGGGTCACCGGGCTCTGCATATCATCTCCCTAATCCGCCGCTGCATAGATACAGATCTGCCGCATCCGTAGGTAATTAGACAGCAGTGAGGAGAGGGTTAACTGGGGTAACCTCACTAGATGCGGGTGGCACGGGTTTATGAGATGTAATCTCTCTGGAGGAGATTCCCCTTCACATGATTATGACCGCACTGTTCACAAGTCCTCGAAGATGCTGGGCTTCATAGTGCGGCAGCAGCTGTCAGTCACCTCGTTCACATGGCTGCATCCTGGCCCTCATATATAGCGGGGACAAAAAGGGGCGGGACTAACCATTGCAACCAATTAGATGGCTGGTAGTTGGGCTCTGGTTGCTATGGGCAACCCTTCACAGTTTCCTGTAGTTTTTAGAAATGTGTGGTCCCTTTTTTGATCTTCCCTCACATGTCTAACACTAGGGGGAAATCCTTTCTTACAATCTGTGTGCTGTTCTATGGCATAAATGGATGACACTTAGGCCGCAATATGACTAGCACTAGCTACCCTGAAAAATGTTGTAATGTACTATTAAAAGATTCTCCAAAGTTACCATATTTATTAAATTAACGCCATTTTAATCAGCTTGAGGCATAACACAAAAAAAATTCACACCAGTTGCTCCAAATGGATAACTGGTATTATTATAAGCAGAACACTTGCAGACATGAGGTGGCACAAGGAAGAGAAAGGTGCCCCAGTATGTCTAGAATTGCACCAAATCTATAGTAATAAATTAGACACTCACTTAGGTCACGTCCACATTTCCATATTTCACAGACGTGTGTTATGCGGATTTTCCACGGACAGCACTGGTACCCATTTATTTTAATGTGTTTGTTCACACATCACGGAAACATTTACTACTTTGGTCCCTTATGTGGACCAAACACGCCCATTGAAGTCTATGGGTCTGTGAAAAGCTCCTGACACAACACAGATGGCATCTGCTTTCTGTCAGCGTTTCACTGACCATTGGTTGGAGATACTCTGGAAATTAATTTTCAGCTGAGCCGTATCCGTTGAATAAAGATGACACACTGAAGGCGAAAAACGGACACAGGGATCTTCACGGATGAAACACGGACGGATTTTCCACAGATGTCAAATGGACACGGAGATATGAATGAGGCCTTACACAAATGTCAGTGTCCGTTTGATAACAGTAAACAAACTGTGAGGGGGATATACTAACAAATGCCAGTTTTAGTATAAAGTCTGTCAGCACAGAATGCTCCAAACGGACCTCTAAATAAATTTGGCACCTTTCCAGGCAGTCCTTGCACCAGACTTTCAATTCACGCCAGCTATGTCTGTGCGCCTATACTGATATCTACACCATCCCCTGGCTGGCATAGATTTCAGTGTTTTTTTAATGCCAGAAAAGGTAAAAGTGGTGAGGCTGGCGGAGAAACAGTTTTGAGCAAGTGGGATTTAAAATGTCTCAAACATGCAGTTTGTGACTTTTTCACGCCACAAAAGTGGTATATTTTAATGCTAAATCTGCCCAGTGTGTTTGATACATGAAGATGTCTGTGAAGGGTCCGCTGCTGGTCTGTTTTCCGTATGGCACCAGAGGAGGTAGTATTTCGTATAGGTTCCTTTCTTAAAGAGATCGCCTTGACGTTGGAAGACAGGCATAAATGATTTTGTCGAAACTGTATTTGCCAAGAATCTTGCATTTATAACGTAGCATTAGTACATTTTCTATAGTGAGTATGGCACGATTGTAGTTACTTTATAATACGTGTTTGCAGAGTGCTGTTGCTTTGTTTGTTTTTGCTTTTATCTCCTACCAATGGTTAGTGAAAATCACTGACAGAACATGGATGCCAGTCATCAGTTGTGCACATTTGACATTCGTTTGAACCATTTCTGTCAGAGATCTGTTATTTCAGACAGAAAAAAAAATTCCTGCATGCAGGAGTCTTTCTCAGTAATCAGTATAGTCATAGTTGGTGTTGAGCGAAGTGCGCTTCGGATCATAGTTGCTTCGTTTGAATGCTGCACGGAGACCCGTGTCCGTACAGCATTTCAATGTATAGGCTTTGCGGAGGTGAAATTCGTTGTCCGAAGCAACGTTGAAAAATTTTGGACTTTAAATATTCAACTTGAAAACCATTTTAAAACTTGGATCTGAAGTTGGCTTCGGTACCGAGGTACCGGTCGGTACTGAAGCTGACTTTGGGTAACAGTTTTAAAATGGCTTTCAAGTTGAATAATCGAATGCCGAAGTTCTTCGGGAGTTAGCGAATTTCATCTCACTGGAGCCCATACACGTGAATGTATGATCCGAAGTGCGCTTGGCTCATGCCTAGTAATAGTAATAGTCCTCTCGACGTCACGCTGCAGCTGCTATTATAATGGTGTGATCTGCCTCCACCATCACTTGTAAACACTAATTATAAAATTGTTCTCAGTCCTAATAATCATGAACCTAAGGGCTTCCCCAACTCCCTCCAAGAAAGGAGCACTGGCTGTATTCACGGTTATTGTTTTACTTCTGTAAATTCCACTTTAAACATTTAAGGAGGGAGAAGTAGTTATTGTTGATGTTACATTACATACGCATTGTAGTTTGGCAACAATTCTCCGCCGGTCGTCCAAGATCTGTTGTTTGTGTGCAAACAATGTGGAAAACATACTTGCAAAGGTTTGGTAAATGTCTATGGAGAAAAAAAAAGTACATTACAAATCAATGGCATAGATGTAAGGGGGCAGTCACACCTCGGTGTTGCGGTCTGACCAGACCCAGAGGTGTGCTGGCATATCATGACGCTGTGTATATATATATACAGAATATCTCGTACACTGTGGATGTGATTTTTGGAGGGCTTAGTACAGATTGTGCTATCCCACTGTAAATAATGCTTTGAGAGTTGATATCTGGGTTTGCAATATACAATCTTTTTGATATTTTAGGTAGTTTATATGCCAGATATTCACATGTAAATGTTAGTTCATGATTCCACTAGGGGGTGCTAAGTTCAGATTTCATACAATTTATGAATAGTTATCTCTTTGCATAGGTTTTAAAGGGAATAATAAAAAATCTCAGGCATGCTCTCCAATACCAATAGCCTAAAAGAAAAAAATATTATTATACTCACGGTTTCTCCAGCATTGTCCTCTGTGCCACTTGTTTAGAAACGGCAGCAGTTTTAAGGGCCCTTTACACGGGCTGGTAATTGAATAGCAATTGAACTAGTAATGATCTTGCGGTGTAAACGCACCGCGATTACCAGATGAATGAGAAAATCGCTCGTTCATCGGGTTATTGGATCTTTTGTGCCGAACAAAAGATCATCGTTTCCCACTGGCAGATCTGATGCCGAGAAATGAGACAGCATGGGAAAGAGCAATGACATTAGCAATCGCTCCTCGGCCATACTCTGGAGGAGATCGCCGCCTGCAAATGCACTGGTCTCCTGCCCTAGCGATCAGAAGATTGTTGTCCCGTGTGAAGGGACCATAACACTGAGGATAGTGACTTACTGCAACTATCACCTACCATGAATGATTCACCTGCTCACCACTGTGTGTGTCCTTAGTGATGAGGCCAATGATTGGGTGAAGTGGGCACGTGCTGTACACTGGCACATCATTATGACAGTTTATTAAGAAGCAGCTGCTTCGAACTGAACCAGTGGCACAGTGAACAACGCAGGAGAAGGGGGTGAGTATAATATGTAGTCTATTGGAGGGCTTGCCTAAAGTCTCATGCACACGTCCGTGAAACACGGACCGTGTGATACCAACCTGGATTTCTTCTGAGTGCAGGAGCGCACGGCATCATTGGTTGCCATGACGCCGTGCAGTTCCTGCTGCCACCGCAGTACGGTAATACACTGGTATGATCTATACCAGTGTATTACTGTACTGCAGCGGCAGCAGGAAGCGCACAGCGTCATAGCAACCAATGACGCAGTGCGCTCCTGCACTCAGAAGAAATCCAGGTTGGTGTTTCACGGACGTGTGAATGAGGCTTAATACTTTTAAGGCGTATTCACACTGCCCTGATGAGCAGACAATTGTCGGGAAAGAACCGTTCCTTCCCTGCTGATCCTCATACAGACTCATCGTTTCTGGGCAGCAGATCGCAGTTCACACAATACAATCTGATGTCTGGTGTCTGCACCTCAGATCAGTTCACTGGGCAAACAAGCGTTTTGCTTGTTCATTGGTTGGTCTGTGGAACCTTTACAGGGGCAGATTATTGGAAATGAACGTTTGTAGAAACGTCCATTCCTGATAATCTGCCCAACAATTTGGCTTTGTCTTGGACATCCCCTTTAAGGGCTTGTTCACAAATTGTGGATCCACAAAACATGGATGCCGCCCGTGTGCCTTCCACAATTTGTGGAACGGAACGTACGGCCCTTTATAGAAATGCCTATTCTTGTTCACGAAATGGACAAGATTACGAGATGATCTATAATTTTTGCGGGGCCACGTAATGGAGAAACAGATGCGGACAGCACATGGAGTGCTATCTGCATCTTTTGCGGCCCCATTAAAGTGAATGGGTCTGCACCCAAGCCACAAAAAATGCGTCTCGGATGCGGAACCAAACCACCTAAAGCTTTGGAAAAAGGTCTACAGGCTGTAAATGTTTCCCTATGTAAATACATTATCTATAATTTAATGCCTTCTGTTATCAGGCAGTTTAGGCACCAAAAGGTGTCCTGTGGTGTTCTTCACTGCAGATAGCTGGCACAGGAAAATAAATGCCTCCAGGTAAAAGATCTCAGCTGTAGATTGTTCTGAGGAGCTGTGTATACTGTAATGTACTGCTGAGCTCACTGAGTATGACTGAAAAACAGCAAATGTCTTCCAATTTCTCACAAGAATTTTCTAAACATCTTATTAGAAGCAGACATTTCTCATAAGCAAATGTTTCATTCATCTGAATGGGGTTTACAGAAATTCATATGCTTGCTGCTCAAACTACCTAATTTAGATGAATGCCACTGATTTTCAGTCTCAAATATGATTTATTTAGCTCACTTATAAAGCGCTGACATATTCCACAGCGCTTTACAGACATTATCTTCAATCGCTGTCCCCAATGGGGCTCACAATCTAAGTTCCCTATCAGTATGTCTTTGGAGTGCTGGAGGAAACCCACGCAAATACAGGGAAAACATACCTGGGGAGGACATACAAACTCTGTGGCTATGAACCTAGGATGTCAGCGCTGCAGGGCACCAGTGCTAACCACTGAGCCTCCATGCTGCCCATGTAACTCATATTTAGCACAAGCTGTTTTTTATCCCAACAATCAAAACAGCAAGACTAAATTGTTTCCTTTTTTTTCTAAACAGGGCTGTGAGATAAGTATCATCTCAATACATACAAATTATTGTCACGCTTCGGTGTGGGAGGGAAACCCACACCGAATGTAGGAGGGAAAGGGGTGAGGGAAAAAGGTCTGGAAACTAGGGAAAGGAGCAGGTAACCTCCTAGAGAAACCCTAATCCAAGTCCTGACTGACTGCAAGTATGAACTGACCCCAGAGGTAGATGAGTTCATACACAGGAACCTAAAGTCCTAACTCACCCTGTAGGACCCTGGTACTAATGTCAGGACAAGAGACAACCTGTTCCTCCAAACGGTAGGACGGACAGGAGTCTCCTTCAGGCCTAAACACAAATGGCAGGGAAAAGAGCAACACAAGAAAACCCCAACAATAAAACAGGAGAAGGAGACACTGAACTTCAAATGGCTATGGAAGCACAGGAACTCAGTCCAGATCCAAACACCAACAATCCACAACAAGACTGAAGCTATAAACCGCACACCATGGTGGGAGAAGCCACAATAAATAGGGAAGGTTAAATGACCACATAAGCAACACCTGAGGCAAGGGGTGTGGCCATTACCAGAAACAACACAGACAAGATTCGATCCACAAGGAATCTGTCAGATCAAACCATGTGTTGCCAGTCTCACTGATCTCCTGGCACGGGAACGTCCGTGACAATTATATACACCAAATAATGGCATGAATGTATTTCAGGATAGCCCTATTGCTCAGTTAAAAGTGAAAAACATTTTGTCTATAAGTTGAAATTGTAATTTAAAGTAAATTTGTAATACAAGCTACAACATTGATATTGATACAGTGAAACAAAGACGGATCAGCTACAATTATATAAGGGCGTTTTCACACAGTAAATTTTTATTGTGTATTTGGGTGTACATTCCATGGCAAATCCACATAGATTCTGATCAAAATCATCCCTCCCAATAGAAATGCACACAGTATAAAGGTATGTACGTACTAGAAATAACATAGCAACATAGGGGATCATTTACCATCAGAAAAACGCCTATATTAGGAGTATTTCTTGTGCAGATTGCGGTGCAAAGGTTATTTACGCTGCAATCTGCGACTTTTCCCCACTCACGCCAGGAATAAAAAAGTGGGCGTGGTGCAGGAAGGGGAACAGCCGGCAGGCCAATCTCATACATCATTTTCTACGTCTGTTTTACGCATAGAAAATGGTCTAAATGCAGTGGCGTGCCCAGGGTGTTTGGCACCCTGGGCGGGTCCTTTCTCTGGCACCCTCCCCCCCCAATACTTGACCACATACCTCTTACATCCAACGATGACTCCAGTCATGTAGACCTTCTCTTTCCTCTTCTCCTCCGTTAGACTGCCATGACAAATTCTCTCAGCCGCATCTCATCTCTACAGAGTTTGAAATACAGACATGTTAGATTTCTCAGTTTTTCAATCCTGGTGTCCCCACAGTGTCATCCTGCTGCCACCACCAATACTGTGCCCGTTGTGCCCCCCAATGTCCCAGGTACTATACTGCTGATTTTTTTTTTTTTTTACATAATTGGGGTAATTTATCAAACTAGTGTAAAATAGAACTGGATTTCCAAAAGAGCTGTGTCTACACCAGCTATAATGTCCCCTAGAGTGCCCCAGTAATAATAACACCCTATATTGTGCTCCAGGTAATAATCCCTGTATAGTGTCCCCAGAAATAATAGAATTGCCCCTACAGTGCCTCCCCTATAACAACACCCCCACGCTGCCCCCATATAGTAATTTCCCCCACACTGCCCCATATAGTAATTTCCCCCCACACTGCCCCCCACAGTAGTTTCCCCCACACTGCCCCATACAGTAATTTCCCCTACACTGCCCCCCACAGTAGTTTCCCCCATACTGCCCCCATATAGTAATTTCCCCCACACTGCCCCACACAGTAGTTTCCCCCACACTGCCCCCACACAGTAGTTTACCCCACACTGTCCCCACACAGTAGTTTCCTCAACGCTGTCCCCACACAGTAGTTTCCTCCACACTGCCCCATAGTAGTTTCCTCCACACTGCCCCATACAGTAGTTTGCCCCACACTGCCCCCCACAGTAGTTTCCTCCACACTGCCCCCTACAGTAGTTTGCCCCACACTGCCCCCCACAGTAGTTTCCTCCACACTGCCCCATACAGTAGTTTGCCCCACACTGCCCCCCACAGTAGTTTCCTCCACACTGCCCCATACAGTAGTTTGCCCCACACTGCCCCCCACAGTAGTTTCTCCCACACTGCCCCATACAGTAATTTCCTCCACACTGCCCCACACAGTAGTTTCCTCCACACTGCCCCCATACAGTAATTTCCCCCACACTGCCCCATACAGTAATTTCCCTCACACTACCCCATACAGTAATTTACCCCACACTGCCCCCATACAGTAGTGTCCCCCACACTGCCCCTATAAAGTATTTCCCTCACACAGCCCCCATACAGTAGTGTCCCCCACACTGCCCCCATAGAGTAGTGTCCCCCACACAGTAGTTTTCCCCACACTGCCCCCACACAGTAGTCTCCCAGACACCGCCCCAATACAGTATTTTCCCTCATACAGCCCCCATACAGTAGTGTCCCCCGCACTGCCCCCATACAGTAGTGTCCCCCACACAGTAGTTCGTCCCACACTATCCCCACACAGTATTTTCCCCCACACTGCCCATATAGTAATTCCCCCCCATAGTAATCCCTCCCATAATTATTGCCCCCACATAGTAATCCCTCCCATGATAATTTGCCCCCACACAGTATCCCACCATATTTTCCCCCCACATGTGCTCCTTTGTGCACCCCCCTCATGTCCCCCAAAGTTGGCACATAAAATAAAATAAAAAACAAACAAAAAAAAAACCCTAAAAGCTAAATACTTACCGGCGCTTGCTCGCAGAGTCCCTGCACTGTGCTGCTGAGTCCCGGCACAGGTGCGCAAGATGATGTCATTGCGCGCGCCTGCGCTGGGATTTCACTACCGCATAGGCCTCAGGTCTACTAGGCCTAAAGCCTATGGCGGTGATCGGCAGCAGGCCAGGGAACTATATGCTCCGCTTCCGTGCCCCGCCGCATTATGTGGGTATCAGCGCTTCAGCAATGAGCGCTTCCATCTGTATTGATGGAAGCGCTCATTGCTTCTGGGCCTGGCAGTGGCACCCCCGTGAGAGGCCCCCCTGGACATGCCACTGTCTAAATGTAAGCCAGCAAGGAAAGACACTCTTCCTGATTCCAAGAAAAGTAAGCCGGTGTGGAGCAGTAGTTTACAGTAGTGAGCATGTCTACTGAGGAATAAGGTACACTCTACTGAATATATGGGATTCAAATATTCATAGCTTTGTCAAAAATTGTGAACAAAAGGAGGAGGCTCCCTATGTTTGATATATAAAATTCACATACACAGTCACAAAAGTAAAAAATACACATATTAACCACTTCAACCCCGCTAGCTAAAACCCCCTTAATGACCAGGCCACTTTTTACACTTCTGCACTACACTACTTTCACCGTTTATCGCTCGGTCATGCAACTTACCACCCAAATGAATTTTACCTCCTTTTCTTCTCACTAATAGAGCTTTCATTTGGTGGTATTTCATTGCTGCTGACATTTTTACTTTTTTTGTTATTAATCAAAATGTAACGATTTTTTTGCAAAAAAATGACATTTTTCACTTTCAGCTGTAAAATTTTGCAAAAAAAAAAAGACATCCATATATAAATTTTTTGCTAAATTTATTGTTCTACATGTCTTTGATAAAAAAAAAATGTTTGGGCAAAAAAAAAATGGTTTGGGTAAAATTTATAGCATTTACACACTATGGTACAAAAATGTGAATTTCCGCTTTTTGAAGCAGCTCTGACTTTCTGAGCACCTGTCATGTTTCCTGAGGTTCTACAATGCCCAAACAGTAGAAAAACCCCACAAATGACCCCATTTCGGAAAGTAGACACCCTAAGGTATTCGCTGATGGGCATAGTGAGTCCATAGAACTTTTTATTTTTTGTCACAAGTTAGCGGAAAATGATTATTTTTTTATTTTTATTTTTTTCTTACAAAGTCTCATATTCCACTAACTTGCGACAAAAAATAAAAAATTCTAGGAACTCGCCATGCCTCTCACGGAATACCTTGGGGTGTCTTCTTTCCAAAATGGGGTCACTTGTGGCGTAGTTATACTGCCCTGGCATTCTAGTGGCCCAAATGTGTGAGAAGTACTTTCCAATCAAAATGTGTAAAAAATGGCCTGCAAAATCCGAAAGGTGCACTTTAGAATATGTGCCCCTTTGCCCACCTTGGCTGCAAAAAAGTGTCACACATCTGGTATCGCCGTACTCAGGAGAAGTTGGGGAATGTGTTTTGGGGTGTCATTTTACATATACCCATGCTGGGTGAGATAAATATCTTGGTCAAATGCCAACTTTGTATAACAAAAATTGGAAAAGTTGTCTTTTGTCAAGATATTTCTCTCACCCAGCATGGTTATATGTAAAATGACACCCCAAAACACATTCCCCAACTTCTCCTGAGTATGGCAAATACCAGATGTGTGACACTTTTTGCAGCCTACGTGGGCAAAGGGGCACATATTCCAAAGTGCACCTTTCGGATTTCACCGGTCATTTTTTACAGATTTTGATTGCAAAGTACTTCTCACACATTTGGGCCCCTAAATTGCCAGGGCAGTATAACTACGCCACAAGTGACCCCATTTTGGAAAGAAGACACCCCAAGGTATTCCGTGAGGGGCACGGCGAGTTCCTAGAATTTTTTTTTTTTGTCACAAGTTAGCGGAAAATTATGATTTTTTTTTCTTTTTTCCTTACAAAGTCTCATATTCCACTAACTTGCGACAAAAAATAAAAAATTCTAGGAACTCGCCATGCCCCTCACGGAATACCTTGAGGTGTCTTCTTTCCAAAATGGGGTCACTTGTGGCGTAGTTATACTGCCCTGGCAATTTAGGGGCCCAAATGTGTGAGAAGTAGTTTGCAATCAAAATCTGTAAAAAATGACTGGTGAAATCCGAAAGGTGCACTTTGGAATATGTGCCCCTTTGCCCACCTAGGCTGCAAAAAAAGTGTCACACATCTGGTATTGCCGTACTCAGGAGAGGTTGGGGAATGTATTTTGGGGTGTCATTTTACATATAACCATGCTGGGTGAGAGAAATATCTTGGCAAAAGACAACTTTTCCAATTTTTTTAATACAAAGTTGGCATTTGACCAAGATATTTATCTCACCCAGCATGGGTATATGTAAAATGACACCCCAAAACACATTCCCAAACTTCTCCTGAGTACGGCGATACCAGATGTGTGACACTTTTTTGCAGCCAAGGTGGGCAAAGGGGCACATATTCCAAAGTGCACCTTTCGGATTTTGCAGGCCATTTTTTACACATTTTGATTGCAAAGTACTTCTCACACATTTGGGCCCCTAAATTGCCAGGGCAGTATAACTACGCCACAAGTGACCCCATTTTGGAAAGAAGACACCCCAAGGTATTCCGTGAGGGGCACGGCGAGTTCCTAGAATATTTTTTTTTTTGTCACAAGTTAGCGGAAAATTATGATTTTTTTTTCTTTTTTCCTTACAAAGTCTCATATTCCACTAACTTGCGACAAAAAATAAAAAATTCTAGGAACTCGCCGTGCCCCTCACGGAATACCTTGGGGTGTCTTCTTTCCAAAATGGGGTCACTTGTGGCGTAGTTATACTGCCCTGGCAATTTAGGGGCCCAAATGTGTGAGAAGTACTTTGCAATCAAAATCTGTAAAAAATGACCGGTGAAATCCGAAAGGTGCACTTTGGAATGTGGGTCCCTTTGCCCACCTAGGCTGCAAAAAAGTGTCACACATCTGGTATCGCCGTACTCAGGAGAAGTTGGGGAATGTGTTTTGGGGTGTCATTTTACATATAACCATGCTGGGTGAGAGAAATATCTTGGCAAAAGACAACTTTTCCCATTTTTTTATACAAAGTTGGCATTTGACCAAGATATTTATCTCACCCAGCATGGGTATATGTAAAATGACACCCCAAAACACATTCCCCAGCTTCTCCTGAGTACGGCGATACCACATGTGTGACACTTTTTTGCAGCCTAGATGCGCAAAGGTGCCCAAATTCCTTTTAGGAGGGCATTTTTAGACATTTGGATCACAGACTTCTTCTCACGCTTTAGGGCCCTAAAAAGTCAGGGCAGTATAAATACTCCACATGTGACCCCACTTTGGAAAGAAGACACCCCAAGGTATTCAATGAGGGGCCTGGCGAGTGCATAGAATTTTTTTTTTTGGCATAAGTTAGCGGAAATTTTTTATTTTATTTTTTCTCACAAAGTCTCACTTTCCGCTAACTTGGGACAAAAATTTAAATCTTTCATGGACTCAATATGCCCCTCAGCAAATACCTTGGGGTGTCTTCTTTCCAAAATGGGGTCAGTTGTGTGGTGTTTGTACTGCCCTGGCATTTGAGGGTCTCCGCAATCATTACATGTATGGCCAGCATTAGGAGTTTCTGCTATTCTCCTTATATTGAGCATACAGGTAATGAGATTTTTTTTTCCGTTCAGCCTCTGGGCTGAAAGAAAAAAATGAACGGCACAGATTTCTTCATTCGCATCGATCAATGTGGATGAAAAAATCTCTGCCAAAAAAAAAAATGGAGGGGAAAGGCGTCTGCCAGGACATAGGAGCTCCGCCCAACATCCATACCCACTTAGCTCGTATGCCCTGGCAAACCAGATTTCTCCATTCACATCAATCGATGTGGATGAATAAATCATTGCCGGGAATTTTTTTAATTTTTTTTATATACAAAGTGTTTGCCAAAGCATAGGAACGCCGCCTCCTCCTCAGCTCGTATGCCTTGGCAAACGTATCTGTTACTGCAGAGTAGAAATCTCGTCTTGCAGCACCGCATACACCGACTTGCGTGTAATCTGACAGCAGCGCAATGCTTCTGTCAGAATGCACATCAGTGCTGCAGCTAGTCGATCGGTTGGTCCACCTGGAAGGTAAAAAAAAAAAAAAAAGAAAAAACCAGGCCGCAACGCAATAATTTTATTAACTTTGGAACAGAACATATAAACTTAAACTTTTTGAACTAAACATTAACCTTTTTGCTTACTGGTGTTTTTTTTTTACCTTTAAAGAACAAAGCTCTCCTTCCCCATGGGTCAATGTGCAAAGCGCAAATTGCCCAAAGATGTGGCGAAGTGCGTTATGCACTTTGTCCCAGGTGAAAGGAGACGTTTGCAGCAGCTGTGTGAATGAATGGGCCCAAATAGCCCTGTGTGCCTGTCCTGGTGAGATGATCCCTATGCTAGGTGTACCTGTGTGTGGTACTTCCGGAAACACTCCCCTAAGCATAGGGCAGAGTGGTCAGGACAGTCAGGACAGAAATAGCGGGTGTCACGCCTTATTCCACTCCTGCTACAGACACAACATCTTTTTCGGGGTGACGGTTGGGTTGAGGTACCAGCAACGACATTGGGGAAATGTCGCTCGTGTAGACGGCTAACTACACTGGTGGATGGGGCCACGGAACCTCCTGGGTACAGGAGGTTCTCGATGATCTCTTCCTGAAATTTGAGGAAGGATCGTGTTCTCCCAGCCTTACTGTAGAGAACAAAACTATTATACAGAGCCAATTGAATTAAATATACAGACACCTTCTTATACCAGCGTCTGGTTCTGCGGGAAACTAAATACGGAGACAACATCTGGTCATTGAAGTCCACCCCTCCCATGTGAAGGTTATAGTCGTGGACTGAGAGGGGCTTTTCAATGACACGGGTTGCTCGCTCAATTTGTATTGTCGTGTCTGTGTGAATGGAGGAGAGCATGTAAACGTCACGCTTGTCTCTCCATTTCACCGCGAGCAGTTCTTCGTTACACAGTGCGGCCCTCTGCCCCCTTGCAAGACGGGTGCTAACGAGCCGTTGGGGGAAGCCCGCGCGACTAGTTCGCGCGGTACCACAGGCGCCAATCCGTTCTAGAAACAAATGCCTAAAGAGGGCCACACTTGTGTAGAAATTGTCCACATAAAGATGGTACCCCTTGCCGAATAAGGGTGACACCAAGTCCCAGACTATCTTCCCACTGCTCCCCAGGTAGTCAGGGCAACCGACCGGCTCCAGGGTCTGATCTTTTCCCTCATAGACACGAAATTTGTGGGTATAGCCTGTGGCCCTTTCACAGAGCTTATACAATTTGACTCCATACCGGGCACGCTTGCTTGGGATGTATTGTTTGAAGCCAAGGCGCCCGGTAAAATGTATCAGGGACTCGTCTACGCAGATGTTTTGCTCAGGGGTATACAAATCTGCAAATTTCAGGTTGAAATGGTCTATGAGGGGCCGAATTTTGTGGAGCCGGTCAAAAGCAGGGTGGCCTCTGGGACGGGATGTGCTGTTATCACTAAAGTGCAGGAAACGCAGGATGGTCTCAAATCGTGTCCTGGACATAGCAGCAGAGAACATGGGCATGTGATGAATTGGGTTCGTGGACCAATATGACCGCAATTCATGCTTTTTAGTTAGACCCATGTTGAGGAGAAGGCCCAAAAAAAATTTAATTTCGGAAACTTGGACTGGTTTCCACCGGAAAGGCTGGGCATAAAAGCTTCCCGGGTTAGCAGTTATAAATTGTGTGGCATACCGATTTGTTTCTGCCACAACTAAGTCTAAGAGCTCCGCGGTCAAGAACAGCTCAAAAAATCCCAGGGCCGAACCGATCTGAGCTGTCTCAACCCGAACTCCAGACTGGGCGGTGAAAGGGGGAACTACAGGTGCGGCTGAAGTTGGGGACTGCCAATCAGGGTTTGCCAGCACCTCAGGGATTCTAGGGGCTCTACGGGCACGTCTTTGCGGTGGCTGCGACGGGGTCACTACTGCACGTGCCACCGTACCAGCTTCAACTGCCCTTCTGGTGCTCGCTACTTCACCATGTTCTACGGCAGTGCTGGTACTAGGTCCAGGAAGGGCTGCGCTGCTGGTGTATGCCTCACCACGTAATCCAACAGCACCAGCCCCACTCTGCTGCTCTTGAAGCGGATCCTGCGCAACCTGCGGTCTAGCGACACGGGGCCGGGTACGCCTGGTGCTATCAGGGACCTCAGCCTCCTCGTCCGAACTTTGGGTCAGAGAGCCACTGCTTTCTACAGGTTCGTATTCTGACCCGCTGGATTCATCAGATGAGGGTTCCCATTCCTCATCCGACTGGGTCAGAAGCCTGTAGGCCTCTTCAGAAGAATACCCCCTGTTTGACATTTGGGCAACTAAATTTAGGGGTATTCCCTGAGACTACCCAAGAAAAAAAAGCAAGCCTGTCTTACAAATGGGAGGCTAGCGAAGTACCGGAGGCCGCTGCGGTTGATAAAAAATATCAAAACAGATTTTTTTATCGCCGCAGCGCGTGTAAAGTGAATGTGCAGTGATCAAAAAAAAAAAATTTTTGTCACAGCGGTGGGGCGGGCGTGGGTGAATGCACGTGTGGGCGACCGATCAGGCCTGATCGGGCAAACATTGCGTTTTGGGTGGAGGGCGAACTAAAGTGACACTAATACAATTATAGATCTGACCGTGATCAGTTTTGATCACTTCCAGATACTATAAAAGTACAAATGCTGATTAGCGATACGCTAATCAGCGAATAACGGACTGCGGTGCGGTGGGCTGGGCGCTAACTGATCCCTAAACTACCTAACCAAGGGGCCTAAATTATACCTAAAACCTAACGGTCAATACCAGTGAAAAAAAAAAGTGACAGTTTGCACTGATCACTTTTTTCCTTTCACTAGTGATTGACAGGGGCGATCAAAGGGGTGATCAAAGGGTCAATTGGGGTTCAGGGGGGTGATCTGGGGCTAGTATGTAGTGTTGGTGTACTCACTGTGTAGCCTGCTCCTCTGCTGGATCCAACCGACGAAAAGGACCAGCAGAGGTGCAGGCCAGCCATATAACAGATCATATTTACAAATATGATCTGCTATCTGGCTTGTCATTGTTTTTTTTTTAAATCAGCACCCTGCCAGCCGCGATCATTGGCTGGCAGGTTGCTGATGAAATGCTCCTTGACTAAATGCCGGCCCGCGATGCGCATGCGCGGGCCGGCTGTGACCGAAATCTCGCGTCTCGTGAGTTGACGCACGGATGTGTCCAGGAGGAATAAATCAACCACCTCCCGGACGCATCCGTGCGTACAGCGGTCGGGAGGTGGTTAAAGGGACATTTCCATATTTTTTTTTACATATTAATAGCCCGTGTGTGACTATTCTATGTATTTTTTGTATAGTACAAAGGGTGGATGGTTTTCCGAATATAACTTTTTAAGTCACTCCATGGTATTCTACTTCTTGTCCTGGCTCTTTAACTTCTTTGTTTGGAATTTTAGCACGGCAAACAGCCTTGCTTGACTTTTTTCAGTCAGACCATCAATTTGAACACAGAACCACCCTGCATTAACTCAATTAGAGCTTCACACTTTATACTAATCAATACAATGCTCTTCTGTGAGCATCTTTATGTAGGCCTATCAGGAAAACAAGTGCTGTTATACTGCTATTCCAATTCTACACCTACTACTAATAATGAGGAATAGCTTGCATAAATCATCTTCCCCCCATGGCAGAAGTAAACTGACAATTGATTTCTTATCTGTGTAGGAGTTTTAATCATTTGTCTTGAGTTCTACAGAAGAACACAAGTTTGTATTTCATTTTTCAATGGTATATTAGTGCTGAAATAAAAAAGAAAAACAGTAAGTTCTAACAAAAATGTTGTTTTGAATACTGAGCTTAAAAAATATATTATTATTAGAAGTGTACCTTTAAGTAAATATTGTAAAATGTAAAAATATAAAAAAAACTGACACATATTTCAGATCCCTATATCCATATGAACAATACAGTTGATGTGCTATTTATAAAGCATGATGTATGGCAAAAAAAAATAATAATAATTAATCTTAGCTAAATTATATCTGAAAATGGTGCCATAAATATGCAAGGCATATCACAAAAAAGACCCTAGCTATAACACATCAAAAATGCACAGATTATATGCTGTTCAATTGTGGTAAAGCAACAACAATAGTCTATGAACAGCTTTGAATCATTTTTCTTATTGACAAATGTATTATGGGCTAAAAAAGTCCTTTTTGTAATGGGGTTGTATTAAAAATACTGAACTGTTTATCTTTGTTGCATGTTTTACAATACATAGTAAGGCAAGTTTCTCATCTGCGTTTTTAAATCCGGAAGGCCGTACCGGAAGAGGAACAGTCTGCCGGGTTTCATTGTATCCGGATACTTCCATTCACTGCCGGATCCCATTGACTACAGTGGGATTTGACGGGGATCTGGCTGGTTTCCGAACAAAAACCAGCACCCGACACTCAGGCTGGAAGCCAGTCAATGGGGTCAGGCGATGAAGGGTAGTATCTGGCTATGCCAGATACAATGAAATCTGCCGAATAAAAAAAAAACTGATGTCAAAGTTGTCTAATATGAATTCTGCACTAAATCCAACAGACCACCTCTTTGATGGCTCACTCTCCAACCACCTAAGCTGAATCATGATAAAAACAAAGTTGATAACATGCTGGATAGAAGACCAAGACACCAGAGAGCTTATCTAATGGATTAAGCACACAGAATTTTGCAGTAGTGATGGACGAACATCGGCCGGGACGTTTTGCAAACGAGCATTCGCGATCAAATGTTTGTGAACCACGCGTTCGCGGCGGGCCCCATTCACTTTAATGGCAGGTGACCTGAAAAACCTTCAGGTCAAATTTGCAGCCACCAAATACTTACTAGAAGTGCACAAATATTCCCACAACATGGACAGTGACATACCAGAGGGGGATCAATGGCAAAAATTCGCACAAAAAACATGTATTTTAATGAGGGGCCATTTTTATGCGTCTTAAAGAAAAACTCTCAAAAATGTGCCCTGCTGAAGCCTAGAAATTTTTTATTTTAGGCCAAAAATTAGGCATTCACCTGACAGAAATGAACAAGTGATTATGTGGCTGCAGGTACATTAGGCAGTGACTGAATAACAATTTTACTGTAAGCCAGTGTAGTACAGGCCCCAAAAATTAGGCATTCACCTGACAGAAAAGAACAAGTGATTATGTGGCCAGAGGTATATTAGATGGTCAGTGGATAACAATTTAACTGTAGGCCATTACAGGCCCCAAAAATTAGGCATTCACCTGACAGAAAAGATCTTGTGATGATGTGGCTGGAGGTACAATAGGCGGTCACCGGCTAAAATTTTTACTGTAGGCCAGTACAGGCCCCAAAAATTAGGCATTCACATGACAGAAAAGAACAAGTGATGATGTGGCTGGAGGTACATTAGGCGGTCACTGGATACAAATTTTACTGTAGGCCACTAGAGTAGAAGCCCCAAAAATTAGGCATTCACCTGACAGAAAAGGCCTTTTATGCCACTGTATATACATAAGACAAGGACCATTCTTTGTTCTGGGATATGTGTGGGCTGGCATGAGGAAATTGAATTACACATGGTCGTCACAGGTGTTGAATTCCTCCAAGATCCATGCCTCATTCATTTTTAGAAATGTAAGGTAGTTCACACTGTCGTGAGCTAAGCGAGTGCGCTTATAGGTCACAATCCCCCCTGCTGCGCTAAACATCCTTTCGGACAGGACACTAGACGAGGGGCAAGCCAAGAATTCCATGGCAGAATGTGCCAGTTCTGGCCACAGGTCAAGCCTGCACACCCAGTAGTCCAGGGCTTCCTCGTTTCTCAGAGAGTCCACATCGGTCGTTAACCCGATGTAGTCAGACACCTGTCGGTCTAGGCGTTCCCTGAGGCTGGATCCGGAGGGCGGCTGTCGATGGGTTGGCTGCAAGAATGATCACATATCTGAAGTGACCAACACATCTTCAAACTGCCTGTCACAACCAGACAGCTGAGAAGCTCTGACAGAAGCCTTTCAGAACCTCTTCCTTGAGTTTTCTTTGTTGTGATGTTCAGTTCCTCATCTCGTTAGCCTCTCTCAGCTGTCATGTAGTTGGACTGATTGCATCCCTTTAAATTCCGCCCCATAATGCTTTACTGGGCGGCTTATACTTCTTCCTGGAGTGTGTGTGCATGCTGATGCTGTTTCCCAGTCTGCTACTAAGTTAAGTGCTGTACATTTATCTGTTATTTTCTGTTTGCTGGATCCCAGGTGACCCTGACTCCCTCCGTGTCTTGTGTAGGGAGCCAGTGGTCGTGTCCCCTCACTATTGTAGGGTGTTCAGGAGTTATATAGTCGAGGTACGTGGATATGCAACCATCCACCTTTGGGATCTTTGCATAGGCTGAGCAGCCAGGGAAAGTGCCAGGTCTTGTTGCAGGGGTCTCCCTTTTGGTTCCTTAGCTTTGGATCCAGTGAGTCATATATGCATGTTGCTTTGTCTTGTTTTCTGTACACCGTCCGTGACACCGCCCTCTTCTTGCAAGTGCGGTAGGATTGGTACCAGCACCTGTTTCACTGTGGGTGGAAATTCCTCTGTCGGCGCCTGAAACAGCAGAATGCAGCCTCTCTCGCAGCAAGGCCTGGAAATGCTGCATTTTGACAGCCCTCTGGTAACATGTCCGCCATTTTGTGTTTGTACCGGGGATCTAAGTATGTTGCCACCCAGTACTGGTCCTTGCTCTTTATGCTTTTTATACGGGGGTCCCTCTTCAAACACTGGAGCATGAAAGCCCCCATTTGCACTAAATTGGAAGTGGTGAAGTGCCCTGGCTCCTGGTAATCGCCCAGGAGAATGTCATCCTCTGTCTCCTCCCCCAAGCCACGGACAACACCAGGGATCCCCAAAAAGTTTAAAGTACCCCTCAAAGCCTGCTCTCTTTGCTCCTCCTCCTCCCCTCCCCCTAGCCACCATCCTTCTCTGACTCTTCACACTCCTGCTGACTTGTCTCATATGTAGCAGCCCCCCCCCCCCCCGGGAATTCATTCAGCATTGCGACTTCTTCATCTTCCAGCTCCTGCTCCTCGAAGGCTTGATCAATGATACGACGCAATGCATTCTCTAGAAAGAAGGCGTAAGGTATGATGTCACTGATGGCGCCCTGGCTGCGACTGACCAGTTTGGTGTGCATGTGTCGCGCATGAGCAGTCACTGGCACGGTGAAAAGAAACCAAGCTCCCCAGAACCTGTCCTGCGGCAGAGTTAGTACAGGTAGTCGGTAACAGCACGTTGCTTCTGAAGCAGCCTATCAAGCATATACAAGGCGGAGTTCCAGCGCGTCGAGCTGTCACAAATCAGACATCTGACGGGCAGGTGGTGTCGCCGCTGAACGTCAGCAAGGTGAGCCATGGCTGTGTAAGATCTTCTAAAATGGCCAGAGATTTTCCTGGCCTGCCTCAAGTTGTCCTGGACTCCTCAAGTTGTCCTGGACTCTTGGGTATTTGGCAACGAATCGCTGCATGACTAAGTTCAGGACGTGTGCCATGCACGGCACATGTGTCATTTTGCCCTGTTTCAGCGCGCTCAGCAGATTGGTATCGTTGTCGCACACCACTTTACCAACTGTCAAATTGAGTGGGGTTAGCCACTGATCAGTCTGTGACCGCAGAACTGAAAATAGTGTAGGACCAGTGTGGCTCTAGGCTTCCCAGCACAACAGTCGCAGCACAGCATGGCAACGTCTCACCTGGCACGTCAAATAGGTTCTGGGGAGCTTGGGGAGTTCAGTGGAAGAGGCAGTAGCAGTGGAAAAGGAGGAGTCAGCCGAGGAGGAGAGGGAGGATGGAGTAGGAGGGGGAGAATAAGAGGCAGGCCTGCATGCAATTCGTGGCGGTAACACCAAATCCACACGGGTGCCACGGGTTATATGCTTGACGGCTGTCAGAGGGTTCAACCAGTGGGCAGTAAAATTTATGTACCTTCCCTGCCTGTGTTTGCTAGACCACGTGTCTGTGGCCAGATGTATCTTGGCACCGACACTGTATGCCAGAGATATATACAATTGCCGCTGAACGTGGCGATATAGCTCTGGGATGCCCTTCTGGAAGAAATATTTCCTTACGGGGACTTTCTATTGAGGTGTGCCATCGGCCACAAATTTTCTAAAGGCCTCCGAGTCCACCAGTTTATATGGCAGTAGTTGGTGGGCTAGCAGTTCTGACAAGCCAGCGGTCAGCCGTTGGGCAAGAGGGTTATCCGGCGTCATTGACTTTTTACGCTCAAACATTTGTGCCAAGGAAGCCTGCCTTCTGCCAGTTGAATGCGACAACGGCACAGTGGAAGGTGGAGTGGATGACAAATGGGAGGAGAGAGGAGAAGGAGAAGAGGCAGGACATGGAGTGCCGGGAGTGTGGCTTTGTGGGTTCTGACAGCGTTGCTCCCACTGGGCTCGGTAATGGAAGGCCAGGTGCCTTCTTAAGGCGGTCATCCCTAGGTGAGTGTTGGTCTTACCATGACTTATGCGTTGACAGCACAGGCTGCAGATGGCAACACTATTGTCAGCAGCTGACACGTTAAAAAAAAGCTCACACTGCAGAGTCATGTAACGGCATCCTGGGAGCACCAGAAGTGACCGTGCATGGTGGATGGCTCGCTCCAGATACATTTGCAGTCTGCCTTTTGCCTCCGGTGCACTGCGAGTTCTGCCTGCTTCTCCTCCTTCTCCTCCCTATCTGCTGCTCCTTCTCTCCCTCTGAACTCCCCTCCTCTTCCTCTCTTGTGGGCACCCATGTGACGTCCATCGACATGTCATCATCGTCACCTTCACCACCACTGACATTAGAGATCTTGGAGTAGGCAGCAACAGCGGGGACCACCCTCCTTGGGCTAATGTGGGTACTGTCGTCAGACCGCTGGGTAGCAGCCATTGCTACCTCCTCTTCCTCATCCGAAGCCAAGAATGGCTGCGCATCGATAAAGTCTGGGAATGGATGGTAAAATAATGACTCGAGTGGATGGGCTATGGTGGTGGTGGTGGTGTCTTTGGGGCGCACACAGCAGAGAGTGAGGAAGGTGCAGATACAGAGGATGAGGGGGGTACACAAGCGAAAGGCTGAACGAGCCACTCTGGTGCGTCCTTTGATGTAATCACACGCACCTTATGCAACTTCCCACTTAGGCTCCGGCCTGGTGCACGTGCCCGACCCCTACCATCCCTGCGGAATGGCCTGCCTCTTCCTCTGCCTGTCATTTTCAAAATACCCCTTTGCCAAAGTCCCTAGAGAAGAGCAGTATTTGTGGAAGCAGGTATATCAATCCCCTCAATCAATATTTGGTGGAAGCAGGTTCATCAAACTCCTTTATCAGTATATTGTGGAAGCAGGTATATCAAACCCCTCAATCAGTATTTTGTGGAAACAGGTATATAGAAGCCCTTAATCAATATTTTGTGGAAGCAGGTATATCGCACCCCTCAATCCCTATTTTGTGGAAGCAGATATATAGAACTCCTTAATCAATATTTGGTGGAAGCAGGTATATAGAACTTCTTAATCAATATTTGGTGGAAGCAGGTATATCGCACCCCTCAATCTGTATTTTGTAAAAGCAGGAATATCAAACCCCTTAATCACAATTTGGTGAAAGCAGGTATATCGCACCCCTCAATCTGTATTTTGTGGAAGCAGGTATATCAAACCCCTTAATCAGTATTTCGCGGAAGCAGGTATATCGCGGGCCTCAATCAATATTTGGTGGAAGCAGGTATATCAATCCCCTTAATCAGTATTTTGTGGAAGCAGGCATATATAACCCCTTAATCAATATTTTGTGGAAGCAGGTATATCACACCCTTTAATCAGTATTTTGTGGAAGCAGGTATATCGCACTCCTCAATTAGTATTTTGTGGAAACAAGTCCCTTAATCAATATTTTGTGGAAGCAGGTATATCGCACTCCTCAATCAGTGTTTTGCGGAAGCAGGTATATAAAACCCCTTAATCAGTATTTTATAGAAACAGGTATATTACACCCCTCAATCAGTTTTTTTTGGGGGCAACAGGTAAATCACACCCATTGCAAATAGTTGTTCTAATAGCGCTTGTTCCTCTATATACCTGCGGTATCGCAGCAGAACCGCACACAACTGCTGCACAATACAAATGCACTATAATATACTTTCTATGTTAGAAAGTATAAGTATATCACACCCCTCAGTATATCACAACTATCAATAGCACACCTATACCAGTCCTTAAAATGACTTTTGCAGCCCAATTAGCTAGCGTTTAGTGTCCCTAACAGTCTGTCCCTGCTCCACAAAGAATCTCTCCCTACACTGGCAAAACACAGAATGTAAAATGGCTGCCAGATCAGGTTCTCTTATAGGGTGGGGTTGTGTCCATGTGCTTAAATGTCTCAATTGGCTGTCCTGTCCCACCTGATGGATGTGTCATGGGTCAAAGTTCGGCGCAATGCTAAAGAATATGGCGCATGCGAACATCGCCAGATGTTCGAAGTGTTCGGTGAATCGCGAAAGAGCAAAGTTCGCCGCAAAACGACCACCAGGCGAACCGCAAGGCCATCTCTATTGTGCAGCTTGATAAGTATTTTGATATATGCAATAGATTCCAAATGGATAAAAATGTTTAATACACACCAACTACAAAGATCATTTTTAGGCCACAAGTCATGTTATTCAATAAAAAATAAAAAATATCCAAAGTTGTCCATAGCTTTTAAGGGGTTACTAATCACACATTTGGTGCAACTGCTAAAGTGGTAACAGGGCCCTAAAGGGAGTCTATTAATTACCCCAAGGCCTATTAAGTGCACTACTACATTAATACTATTGCTCCTGCAGAGTCTTGATTGCTAAATTATATGTGCTCCCTCACCCCTGTTACTCTGGTGTACGCCTGCAAACTGGTGCTGGAATCACGGGTCATAGAAAGTAGAGATCCCCTGTGCAAGAATAGTATGTGGGCCCCTTGTTTAACATATAATTTACCAAGAGTGAGAGGCTCATCACAGTCCATCAGTAATGTTGAGCCAAGAGAACTTAGGACTTCTGAGTGCACACTTAGGGGTCCTCTTCATTATGTGCATGTGTTCAGAAGTCCTCACAATGTATTCCAGAGCTTAGGAAATGCAAGTGAATATGGATATATAATTTAGCAATTGGGACCCACTTGGAGCACTACTATTTATGTAGTACCACACTTACAGGGGTATTCTGGTTTTAACAAGGTATCCCCTAACCACAGGATAGGGGATAACTATTAGGTCAAGGGGGTCCAACTGCTAAGATCTCCACCGTTCATGAGAACTGGGATACCTGTCCCCCATGTGGCCCCTCGCCGGAAATGAATAGACTAGCAGGTCAAGCATGTGCAATGCAACTCCATTCATCTCTATGGGACTGACTCTAATAGCCGAGTGCTTATACACAGCTATCACAGTCAGTTCCTAGATGAATGGAGCACCATATGCTGCACCAGTCATTTCAGGGGGACCAGGTGGGGTGCAATAGTCTAACCCCCTTGACCTAATAGCTATCCCCTTTAATTGTAATAGATTCACTTTAGCAAATATGGATTTTAGTACAAACATTTTTCTTTTTATTGTAATCACACTAGAAAACTGGAATTATTGCAGAAATAAAAGTTCATTACTTCACACTTTCCAATAAAGGTGCACATTCTGTAGGCTATAATACAACCTATTTTGGTACTTTCTGAAAGGAATATCCCCACCTTTGTAAAGGCCCCTTTACAGTACATAGCTTGATGTAGCAAGTTACTGTCAGGAAAGAAGTGCTCCATCCTGACAACTGCCTGCTCATCAGTTGAGGAGAAGCTGCATTTACATGCAGCAATCTCCTCCACAGTATGTGCTGGATCGATCGCTAATGGCAGTGCTCGTCCCAATACAGAATCACTGTTTTCCGACAGCTGTTTAGACGGCATGATCTACTGCCGGCAAATGATCATTTAGATGTTTGCACCCATGGTACTATTACCCAATGAATGAAAGTTTCACAAGTTCATCGGGTAATCGGCGGGAACTTTACACAGTCAGATTATTGCTAATGAGCATTCGCAGGAACGCTTGTCAGTGATAATCTGCCTGAACATGGGGCAGTGTAAAGGGTCTTCAAGGATATGCCATATCCGTGAAGATTTAATCACTTAAAGGGGTTATCCGATATCACAAACAGCTTCTCAGAGGGAATATATTTACCTGGGTCCCCACGCCGCTCCTGGTCTCCACACCGCCGCTACTAGCATCAAATAAAGAATAATAGCCTCGGCACAAACGCCCATTAAAATACAATATGACTACAACAGAAACACATAATACTATTATTGAACACCTAGACTGGCTGGTGTCAGCAAAAGGCATGCAAAACCTCCCCATCGATCACATGATCCGGTGGGGGTGTGGCGCAGGTACAGATTCGAGCAGTTGCCAGATCCACCATCTTGGATAAGGGCAAAACGGCCAAGGAGAAAAACCCACCCAGTAATTACCTCCAAAGTGTCCAGGATACATGACAGCGGTGACAGTAAAGGAAAGAGTGAGCAATTAGAAATAAACACCAGAAATGGGAGTGAAAAAAGTGTATGATTTGCCAGAGGCAAAAACCAAGAAGTGTGAACAGGAGCCTGCAACTGCAACTGAGATCCATTCCCTTGCAGATCTTTACACATTGCCACAGTGATTTTGGAGCTTTGTTTTAGTGATTGCTGGTCTGCAAGGGGTCAGTTTCCTATTGATCAGTGTTGCCATATTATAGGGATATGTCAGCACTAACTATGGTTGGAAAACCCCTTTATAGACCATTTCCACAAAGTCATCACCAATAAGCAATTCTTGTTCACACAGAAGAGAGCTCATTAAATTCACAATATATAAATTCACATGAAAATGATTTTTTTTTTTGTATATATATATATTTTGTGTACAGCTCCTTCTCACTGCACTCACAATAACATTGTTTGTGAGGTTGGAAAAAAAATGCATAAAGGCTATTAACACCTTTAGATAATTTTTTATTTCATTGCATGCTTAAGTAAGGGTGTGCAGCAATGTTCATTATTGCTGTTGAATGTAATTTGTATTATGCCTGCAATGTCTCTCTTCGGTCAGTAGATGGCGACAAATGATGAGATATAGTCTCACTGAAGCTCTTAGTGGAGAAAAGTTATATTCAGTTTTGTCTTTCAAAGTTTAAATAAAGTTAATTTAGGGGCTTAGTAGGACCCTCAGAAGGGTGATAGTGAACTGTAATTGCAGATTTAAAGCTGCAGGAAGATATTAACTTACTGCATCACACTCTCCCTGGAAGGGGAGGAGTTCCGGTGCACAGCAGGAAGTGACGAGATAGAGGCTGCCTGGTGAATGTTGAGGATGTCAGGAGAGAACCTCTGTGGAGCCTGGAAGAGGATTTACGGCTCACAGTGGAGTCTCGCAACAGCATCAAGGGAATATTCGCAGCCACGACTCCGGGAATCACGTGACTGTATGGTCCAGTTCGGGGGTGGACCAGTGGTTCAGGGAGAGAACGCCAAGAGTCCGCCTAACTATCCAAGGAAATGTAAGTGCAGCTTTGCTGCGTCCCATCACATTGCACTGTTCCAGTGACACTTTTGGACATATATCAAAGCTGCAGGATACAGACTTCATCTTCTTTGGATTACAAATAGTATTGCGCAATACTTAGGGTGCACCCCAACTTTAAAGCTTGCACAGGAACATTTAGGAGCAGCCAGGCTGCTTTATGGAAATTGGAGAAAAGTACTGAGTTAGTGTTAGGCAGTATTAGGCTACTTTCACACTCGCGTTTTGTGCGGATCCGTCATGGACAGATCAGTTCAGATAATACAACCGTTTGTGCAGTGGCCAGGTACAGGTGGATAATATTCTGCATTTCTCGTGACGCCAATTGCAGCGTTCGTACTATCCCAGGGCCCTTCCAAGGTGTTATGATGCACGTCCCAGATTAAGAATGTCAGAGTGGTGTAACGGCCTATAATGTCTCTATAGCTTTGTGGTAGTTGTGTCACGGTGTCTCCTACCTGGGTACGGCCGGACTCCTGGCTCCTGGCTCACTTGCAATTTGAGTGTACTGATAGTAGGAGTAATAGAGGAACTTTGCAGAATAAATGATGTCCAGACCTTTAGATGAAGTTCAAAAGTTGCTTTACTTGAAGTAACTTGCATCCAAACAATATACAGCTTTGGTTTCTTGGTCCCAGTAGGTTTTGGCAATCATTGGCAGGAATGAGTACTTCCACTTTAAATGTGGAGCTGGCAGGATAAGCGTCTGCTTGGTAGCTCTGTAACTGTGTCAGGATTAGCTTCTGCACTTATCTGCTGTGTGGGGACAGACTACCTGAGGAGGAATAAGCTTCTCTTAGGACTCTGGACTTATCTCACAGATGGATTCTCAGGGGATGTTTTCCTCCTGGAACTCTGGAGTTGGTCTGTAGTTTTGCTTTCTTCATCCAGCAGAGCTGAAGGTGCTCATATGGCCAAGTCTCAGCCGAGACTAGGTCCTTGCTGTCTTCCCTATGCAGGGGAATGCCACACACACACACACATACACACACACACACACCTTACCCCTAGAAGGGGGTGGGCTACACTCTCTCTAACTTCCTTCTCCACCCATGCTGCAGGATGTGGGACCAGCCCACCTTTCCACAGAGGGGGAGCTAATCTGGAATAATCCATTCCAGCTCAGATACACTAAACTGTAGCTTGTACTTGCCAATGGGTTGCTGCCACCTGCTGGTAGCCAGGCAAATTACATGAGTTTTATATGCACATTTGTGGAAGACATAATGTAAATGATATCTGATGAAAGTATAAACGCTCTTAGAAGATAGTTGCTGGGTAGAGGAATGTAGTAACACAACTCTGGGGTGTTACATTTGCCTCTGTTCAGAACGGATCCGTTTGTATTATCTTTAACATAGCCAAGACAGATCCGTCTTGAACACCACTGAAAGTCAATGGAGGACGGATCCGTTTTCTATTGTGCCAGATTGTGTCAGTGAAAACAAATCCAAGCAGCGTTTTGGTGTCCGTCTCCAAAGCGGAATAGAGACTGAACTGATGCAAACTGATGCATTCTGAGTGGATCTTTTTCCATTCAGAATGCATTAGAATGCAAACTGATCCGTTTTGGACCGCTTGTGAGATCTTTGAACGGATCTCACAAACAGAAAGCCAAAACGCAAGTGTGAAAGTAGACTTATCCTTACTGTGTGTTTATGCTCTCTTACCATTCTGTTGATGTACGCTCAGCTACTTGTTCTCTATAACTGCTCAGTAAATGCAAGTGTTGTAAAATATACACTGTCTGTGTCTGTGTGGCATTGTGTACCCTCTGAATCTGTGGGCCCTGCCCTCAGTTCTCTTTCACATATTAGACTAAAAATTATTTTAATAGGTTTCTATCAAAAATGTTATTTTCTTACTGTGGCTGCAGAATGCTGCTCACTATCACTATCAATCAGTATAAATCGGTCTAGAGAGTGGCTGGAGACCAAGCCATCAGAGAGCCAGTCTGAAAATTCACTAGTGAACATTGTTCACTGCAGGCTGAAGAAGCCAACTGGTTCAAAATTATTAATAAAAACCTATAGAAAAAAATATTTTTAAGCTCAAAATTAATGCATTTAAATAAAAAAAATGATCTACAGGCGTCCAAAGCCTTTAACCCCTTAATGACCAGGCCATTTTGGACCTTCATGACCAGGCTTATTTTTGAAAATTGGACATGTATCACTTTATGCTGCAATAACTTTTACTTATCCAAGCTAGTCTCGTGACACATTGCACTTCATGAAAGTCATAAATTTGAATTCAATACATTTCACCTTTATTTATGAAAAAATCCCAAATTTACCACAAATTAAAAAAATTGGCAATTTTCAAAATTTCTATTTCTCTGCTTTTAAAATATTTATTACTTTACATTCCCCATATGTCCAATTTATGTTGGCATCATTTTGCAAATGTCATTTTATTTTTTGGGAAGTCAGAAGGCTTAGAATTTTAGAAGCAATTCTTAAAATTTTTAAGAAAATTTCCAAAACCCACTTTTTAAGGACCAGTTCAGGTCTGAAGTCACTTTGTGGGACTTACATAGTAGAAACCCCCCATAAATGATCCCATTTTGGAAAATACACCCCTCAAGGTACTCAAAACTGATTTTACAAACTTTGTTAACCCTTTAGGTATTCCACAAGAATTAAAGGGATATGGAGATGAAATTTCAAAATTTCACTTTTTTGGAACATTTTCCATTTTAATCAATGTTTTTCTTTAACATATCGAGGGTTAACAGCCAAACAAAACTCAATATTTATTACCCTAAGGCCTCATGCACACGGCCGTTGTTTGGGTCCACATCCGAGCCGCCGTTTTGGCGTCTCGGATGCGGACCCATTCATTTCAATGGAGCCGCAAAAGATGCGGGCAGCACTCTGCAAACAAAATATAACATGTCCGATTTGCGGACATAGGCATTTATATTTCCGTTCCGCAAATTGTGGAAGGCAACACGGACGCCTTCCGTTTTTTACTGATCCGCGGTTTGCGGACCGCAAAAAACGGCACGGTCGTGTGCATGAGGCCTAATTCTGTGGTTTACAGAAACACCCCACATGTGGTGGTAAACTGCTGCATGAGCGCATGGTAGGGCACAGAAGAAAAGGAGCACCGTATGGTTTTTGGAAGGCAGATTTTGCTGGACTGGTTTTTAGACACCATGTCCCATTTGAAGCCCCCCAGATACACCCCTACAGTAGAAACAATCAAAAAGTGACCCCATTTTAGAAACTATGGGATAATGTTTTATTGATACTATTTTGGGGTACATATGATTTTTAATGGCTCTATATTATGTTTTTTGTGTGGCAAGGTAACCAAAGAATGGAAGTTTTGGCACTGTTTTTATTTTTTGTTTTTTACAACATTTATCTGACAGGTTAGATCATGTTAGATCATGTGCTATTTTTATAGAGCAGGTTGTTACGAATGCAATTATATCAAATATGTCTACTTTCTTTGTTTCAGTTTTACATAAAGCATTTTTGAAAACAAAATTATGTTTTTGTGTCTCCATTTTCTGAACGGCATATTTATTTTTATTTTTATGCCGATTGTCTTGTGCAGGGGCTCTTTTTTTGTAGAAAGAGTTGATGTTTTTATTGGTACCATTTTTGGGTACATATGATCTTTTGATCATTCATTATTACACTTTTTGGGGCAAGGTGACAAAAAAATTTGTAATTTTGACACCGTTTCTATTTATTTATTTTTACAGCGTTCACCTGAGGGGTTAGGTCATGTGATATTTTTATAGAGCCGGTCGTTGCAGACGTGGCAATACCTAATATGTATAATTTTTCTTATTTATTTAAGGTTTACACAATAATAGCATTTTTGAAACAAAAAAAATAATGTTTTAGTTTCTCCATAGTCTGAGAGCCATAGCCGATTGTCTTAGATAGGGTCTCATTTTTGGCGGGATGAGGTGATTGGTACTATTTTGGGGGCATACGCCCTTTTGATCGCTTGGTGTTGCAATTTTTGTGATGGTAGGTGACAAGAAAAAAAACTTTTTGGGCACTGTTTTTTTTTTACGGTGTTCACATAGTTGGTTGTTACGGACGCGGCGATACAAAACATGTTTCGGCTATTTTCTTTTCTTAATTTTTACCCAATTATAAATGTGTGTATATGGGAAAATTTTTGATATTTTTTTTCCTTTTTTAATTTTTTTACACTTTTTTTTACACTTTTTTTTATTCAGACCCACTTGGTTCTTGAATATCCAGTGGGTCTGATGGCTCTACAATACACTGCAGTACACTGTATAGTGCACTGCAGTATATTTTCATTCACAGTAAGGGCTCATGCACACGACCGCATGTATTTTGTGGTCCTCAAAAAAAGGATCCGCAAAAAATATGGATGACATCTGTGTGCATTCTGTATTTTGCGGAACGTAACAGCTGGCCCCTAATAGAACAGTCCTATCCTTGTCTGTAATGCGGACAATAATAGGACATACAAAGACAAATTGGCCCGCTCACATTCATTTGCATGTATCTTTACTAATATAACAATTTATAAAATACATAAACACATTTACTTTTCATACAATACATAAATTCATTTAATACAGATAAAAATAATGCTTTCAATTTAGTGATCTCAGTCCTTTAGATGCGGAGCTCACACATATAAAATTAAAAATGTACCAAAAATAATACAAAATGCAATTATTAATATATTGGTTACATTTTTTAACCAAATGATTTAGTTTTTTTTTGTTGCATAAGGTTCTCAAAAGAGAATGAATTAGAAGTACATTGTTGTATTTGTTTCACTTTATCTACCAGCGTACTTCGGTTTGTGTTGTTAGATAGTCTTTAACACATTAGTGTAAACATGTTGGATTCGGTCACGTATAATCAATTCAGCCACATGTATCAAGATGAATCAGGGTAGTCAATATATTCATGCGGCACTTGATATACAGCCAGGTCCATAAATATTGGGACATTGACCCAGTTCTAACATTCTTGGCTCTATACACCACCACAGTGGATTTGAAATGAAACGAACTGCAGACTGTCAGCTTTAATTTGAGGGTATTTACATCCAAATCAGATGAACGGTGTAGGAATTACAACCGTTTGCATATGTGCCTCCCACTTGTTAAGGGACCAAAAGTAATGGGACAGAATAATAATCATAAATCAAACTTTCACTTTTTAATACTTGGTTGCAAATCCTTTGCAGTCAATTACAGCCTGAAGTCTGGAATGCATAGACATCAACAGATTCTGGGTTTCAGCTCTAGTAATCCTCTACTGCAGTTCCTGCTTGTTCTTGGGGCATTTTCCCTTAAGTTTTGTCTTCAGCAAGTGAAATGCATGCTCAATCGGATTCAGGTCTGGTGATTGACTTGGCCATTGCATAACATTTCACTTCTTTCCCTTAAAAAACTCTTTGGTTGCTTTTGCAGTATGCTTTGGGTCATTGTCCATCTGCACTGTAAAGCGCCGTTCAATGAGTTCTGAAGCATTTGGCTGAATATGAGTAGATAATATTGCCCAAAACACTTCAGAATTCATCCTGCTGCTTTTGTCAGCAGTTACATCATCAATAAATACAATAGAACCAGTTCCATTGGGAGCCATACATGCCCACACGTTGACACTAAAACGACCATGCTTCACTGATGAGGTGGTATGCTTAGGATCATGAGCAGTTCCCTTCCTTCTCCATACTCTTCTCTTCCCATCACTCTGGTACAAGTTGATCTTGAGCTCATCTGTCCACAGGATGTTGTTCCAGAACTGTAAAGGCTTTTTTAGATGTCAGACTCTAATCTGGCCTTCCTGTTTTTGAAGCTCACCAATGGTTTACATCTTGTGGCGAACCCTCTGTATTCACTCTGGTGAAGTCTTCTCTTGATTGACTTTGACACACATACACCTACCTCCTGGAGAGTGTTCTTGATCTGGCCAACTGTTGTGAATGGTGTTTTCTTCACCAGGGAAAGAATTATTCTGTCATCCACCACAGTTGTTTTCCGTGGTCTTCCGGGTCTTTTGGTGTTGCTGAACAGTTGTTTTGGCCACGCCTAATGTTTTTGCTATCTCTCTGATGGGTTTGTTTTGTTTTTTCAGCCTAATTGCTTCACTGATAGTGACAGCTCCTTGGATCTTATCTTGAGAGTTGACAGCAACAGATTCCAAATGCAAATAGCACACTTGAAATAAACTCTGGACCTTTTTTCTGCTTATTGTAATTGGGATAATGAGGGAATATCACACACCTGGCCATGGAACAGCTGAGAAGCCAATTGTCCCATTACTTTTGGTCCCTTAAGTGGGAGGCACATATGCAAACTGTTGTAATTCCTACACCGTCCACTTGACAGTCTGCAGTTAAAGCACATCTTGTTCGATAAATCCATTGTGGTAGTGTATAGAGCTAAAAATGTTATAATTGTTTCGATGTCCCAATATTTATGGACCTGACTGTATTCATATGGCACCTAGTGTATTAATGCGTAACCCGATATATTGATGTGGCCCTTGGTGCTGCGTCACTTATTTTCATCCACCCTTAGGTTTGACAATGTGTCTGTGTTACTCACTGTTATGTTGAATCAATTCAGTTTTACTTGCTTGGGGCTTGACAGCATAACTCCTCAGTGTGCCGCTCTCCGCTGGACCTACACACTCGCCGGCTGTAATTTTCTCTGTTGAAATTACTCTGGCGCATGCGCGCTAGGTTCTCCGGGAAGCCGGCACTTTGGTGAAAGATTATAACCGTGGTAGTGCTTCTAAACTTCCATTCACGCTATCTTTTTGTGAACCGACACTGTACAAACTTCCACCAAACGCGTTTCGGAACAAGGTCCTTTCTCAGTGGTAAAAAGTTCAGAATTAAAATTAATTAACCAATATATTAATAATTGCATTTTGTATTACTTTTGGTACATTTTTAATTTAATATGCGTGAGCTCCGCATAAAGGACTGTGATCACTAAATTGAAAGCAATATTTTTATCTGTATTAAATGATTTTATGTATTGTATGAAAAGTAGTGTTTATGAATTTTATAAATTGTTATATAAGTAAATACACATGCAAATGAATGTGAGCCGGCCAATTTGTCTTTTCATATAAAAAGAGGTGGCCAGGCTCCAGTCAGCTAGTGAGCATCCCCCAATTTGAAACTATTCAATAATAGGACATATTCTATTTTTTTGCGGAACGGAAATACGGACATACAGAAACGGAATGCACAGGGAGTACCTTCCGCTTTTTTTTGCGGACCTGTTGAAATGAATGGTTCTGTATACAGTCTGCAAAATAAAACGGAACTGACATGGAATGAAACTATGTTTGTGTGCATGAGGCCCAAGCCTGATCAGGCTCCTGCCTCTGGCAGGACCCTGTCAGGCTTACATACCATGGCAAGCCTGAATGCCTGTGTAAGGCGTCCAGTTGCCATGGTAACCGCCGGGACGCTGTCACAGCAGAGCAGCGGCCCGATGGGAGGGGGGAAGGAGGGAGCTCCCTCCCTCTGTTATGATCAATCGGGACGCTTCCACAGCAGCGCAGCGCCCAATGGGGGAGAGAGGATAACCTCCTCCCTGTTAACCCCTTCCATACAGCGGTCTCTACAGATGTTACAGCTGACAATCTACTACCGCTTGTCCATCGTGGATAATTGTGGGGGATGGGGGGGTCAGCCCCCTCATTGCTACGCTCAGCCATCCTGAGGGAAGGGGGAGTGATTCAGGCACAATAGACACAGCAGTGCAGCCCCGATCTCCTCAACACTTACTGAGGAGAACCGAGCTGCGCTGCTGAATGCTGCGATTGGTCAGTCAAATCTGACTGATCAATCGCAGCGATCCAAAGGCAGGGACCGCTGTGATCGCTGTGATTGGTCCCCTGCTGGGTGCCCAGACAGCTCAGCTGTCCATAGCACTCATTTAGATGCTGGTGTCACCGCAAGTATACTTGGGTTAAACACTTCGATCTCATGACGTACTGTGCACATAATGAGTTACATCAGTAACTAACACCACATCATGACGTACACAGTACGTCATTAGTCACTTAGGGGTTAAAGGGATTCGCTGACCTAAGAGCGGACTTAAGACCAGGGTGTAGCTAATGGCTCATGGGCCTTAGTGCAAGAGTTCAGCTTGGGCCCCCCTTCCTTCAGTACTTTGTGGCAATGGCAAGGGTGCACCTAGACTTTCTGCTGTCTAACCCCTTCCCACCACCCCTACTGTTAAAGATATACTTGGAAAACATTGCATACAGCACTACAAAACATACATGGTAATACAGTGCCACATAGGTATTACATTTAGAGATGTCTCATCTGATGTATACATTCTCTTTCCTCATCTTCTCCATTCAGACCAGACCGCCTCATCCTGCCATTTCCAATACTGTGCACAGTATGCTCCCCAATACTATACTGCAGATCCTGAAAATACTAGTACCACACAGAGCCCACTTCAATAATTATTGGCACACAGTGCCCTAAAAATAACTGCCCCAGCAAGTAGTGTCCCTGATACTAATAATGCTTACAGTGTGCAACAGTACAAAAAATACCCCTTATAATAAGCAGGGCTGTGGAGTCGGTAGATAAATGCTCCGACTCCGACTCCTCAGTTTTTTGTACTTCCGACTCCGACTCCCCGACTCCGACTCCTCTGTATTTAATATGCGAATGTATTTTATACATTCCTTGAAGGAAAGAAAGAAGTTCTTCTAAGCTCTTCTAGCACAGAGAGGTAGTTGGGCAGAAGCTGCTGCCTTCTCCTTTGTGTGCTGATCTTCTGCTGAAGACAGGGCAGTGGGAGGATCCAAGAAGGGACATTTATTTTAAAACATGATTTCCCTAGAAGAATCCCATAGTCATGTTTAAAGTTTAAGATAACATTCTGAGTTTACACGTTTTATAGCCTTAGCTGAATGACAGCAGTTTTTCCAATGGTTTACAGCAGGGATGTCAAACTCGTGGCCCTCCAGCTGTTGCAAAACTACAACTCCCATCATGCCTGGGCATACTACAGCTATCAGGGAATGATAGGAGTTGTAGTTTTGCAACATCTGGAGGGCCATGAGTTTGACATCCATGGTTTACAGCTTCAGTCTTGAACTATTGACCCTCCATTCCCTTCACTTATACAAGTGTCTCTAGTCCTGCAAAACACATATTTACTTAATCCCTTATCAGTGAGAGGCTAGGTAAACCATGGGCATTGTGTTCCCTGTAACATCAGAGCACAACACAATGGAAAGTATATGTATTGCCACTCCTAATTGTGCATTGCGTGCCATATAGTGAAGCATATGAAAAGCATGCTTCTTCACATCACTGAACGCGTTTGTTTTGCGGTTACGTGAGGCACTGCATGCATTGGCCTTTATTCTTACAGTAGAGAAGTCATTAATTATAACTGTTTATGAATTCGGACATTTAAACTTGCTTTTTTATTTTTTTATTCCAATTTAAATTTAGTAGGAGTCGGAGTCGGTTCATTTTTTGCCGACTCCGACTCCGACTCCAGGTACCCAAAATTGACTCCGACTCCGACTCCACAGCCCTGATAATAAGTGCCAATGCTAAAAATACTCCCTACAATGTGTACCAGTACACAAATTGTCCCCTTATAATGCATGCCAGTGCAAAAAATGCCCCATTAAAATGTGTGCCAGTACAAAAAATGCCCCCTTCTGTGTGTTAGTATAGAAAATGCTTCCTTTTACTACCCCTATTAGAGCCAATGTCCCCATAGCAACCCCCATAAAGTGTGACAGTACAAGAAAATGCGAACATGCCCCCTTATGTGTGCCGGTACAAAATGCCCCAATTTAATGTCCCCGAAGACGCCCCCATAGTGCCCCCCATGGTGGCCCAATAGCATAGTGCCAAATAAAAAACAATAAACTCAAATACTTACCTCAATGCAGCTGTCAGAGATGCAGTGCAGGCCTCTTCTGGCAGGTTTCCCCAGCTCAGGCAGCGCATTGATGATCATGTCATTGCGCCAGTGCCGAGCTCTGATAAACTGTATGCACTAGGCCATAATTGGTGGTACGCCACTGGCTTAGGGGCTTGGTCTCAATTGAGACCGCTATAGCTACACCCCTGCTTAAGACTTAACCGTGCCAGTTATGTGTGCCCCAAAAAAAATTATTACCCAGTGTCACCGCCAGTTCTGTGAAAAGGTCTGACAGACGTCCTTCTCTACCTCTTGCATGATGTTCTTTGTTTTGGTTTCACTTTCTCATCTCATTTCCTTCTCCCAGGTGTCACCTATTTAGACTACTTCCTGCATTGAAGTCTTCACTGCTGGAGGCTTCTGCTGCTGCTTGTTCAGATAAGTCTTTTCATGTATTGTGTTTCCTTGCTGGCTTGATTCTAGGTGACCCTGACTCCCTCCATAAAGGGCAGGGAGCCGGTGGTCGTGTCTCTCACTATTATAGGGTTTTCAGGTGTCACACAGTCTTAGCTACCTGGGCATACAATCGTCTACCTTTGAGACCCTATGCAGCATTTGATAGGGGTCACCTATATGCTCCTTAGTTTGGGATCAAGCCAGTCGGACGTTTATTCCTAACTTCCAGCTATCTGCAACATCATCCGTGACATTATAAACCGCCTTTACCGTCTTAAGCATGGATCCGGTTTCAGCCTTGATTGACCGGATGCAAGGTCTTTTACTGGAGGTAGCAGATCTCCATAAAACTGTGTCTCAGTTTCAGGTGACCGGTTCTGCTTGCGTTCATGAAGTTTGTTCTGAGCCTAAGATCTCGCTTCAGGATACGCTCTCCGGGGGTAGTGAAAATTTTGTTTGCTTTAGAGAGGCTTGCAAACTCCATTTTCGCCTACTTCCCCATTCCTCTGGTGATGAGGAGCAGAGGGTGGGGATCATCATCTAGCTGCTCAGGGATAACGCTCAGTCTTGGGCCTTTTCGCTGCCGGTGGGGGCACGGCCACTCCGATCGGTGGATTAATTTTTTGTAGCCCTGGGGCAGATAAATGATGACCTGGATCGTATTGCTCTGGCTGAATCTAAACTGCGTCTTTTATGCCAGGGTAAACAGTCTGCAGAGATATATTGTTCTGAATTTCGGAGATGGGCAGCTGATACTGGTTGGAACGATGCTGCACTCCAAAGTCAATTTTGCCATGGTCTTTCTGAGGGATTGAAAGATGCATTTGCTTTTCATGAGAGACCTGCTTCGTTGGAGTCTGGCATGTCTCTTGCTGTTCGTATTGACAGGCGTCTTCGAGAGAGAGGAGAGACCACTCCTTCCTGTCATATTCAGCCCAAGGACAGTGAGGTACGCAGGGGTCTCAGTCTCTCTCAATCCCCTCTGAGCAGGAGGCCATGCAGCTGGGTTTGCTTGCCTCTGATAGTAGAGGATTCAGCTCTCAGAGGAGGGTTTGTTTCTGTTGTGGGGGTATAAATCATTTGGCTAATGTTTGCTCCTCTAGGAGATTTATGGAGTTTTCTGCGGGTATTAAAAAAGAAACAAAAAGAAAAAAAACCTCTAAAAACTTTCCATTTGCTACTATTGGCAAGGTTGATGCGGAAATTGAAGGTTTGCCGTTTGCTTGTAGTTCCCGTTTTGTCCTACCTGCCAGGGTGGCGCTAGACAGCAAGAACATTGTTTGTGAGATTTTTGTAGATAGTGGAGTAGCTGCCAATCTCATTGATAATCAATTTGCTATAACGCATGGTTTCCAGGTATGCACTTTGGAAAAGGATATACCTGTTTTTGATATTGATTCCGCTCCACTTTCTCTAAGATCGTTAAAGGGCATAGTTCACAATATCCGTTTGACTGTGGGTGATGCTCATGTTGAGGATATGTCATGTTTCGTTCTAAGCGGATTACCTACTCTTCCTACTCCTCTAGTGTTGGGGCTACCCTGGCTCACTAAACATAACCCCACCATTGATTGGCAAGCAAGGCAAATAAATGGTTGGAGTGACTTTTGCAGAGAGAATTGCCTCACGGCGTCTCTTTCAGAGGTTTCTACCAAGACTGTACCATCTTTTCTCTCTGAATTTTCGGATGTGTTTTCCGAGAGTGGTGTCCAGGAGCTGCCTTCTCACAGGGAGTATGATTGCCCTATTAATATCATCCCAGGCGCCAAGCTGCCAAAATCACATTTATACAATCTCTCCCAACCTGAAAGAGTCACTATGCGTACTTATGTCTCTGAGAGCCTGAGAAAGGTACACATCCGACCCTCGAAGTCACCTGTTGCCGCTGTTTTTTTTTTTTTGTTAAGAAAAAAGATGGTTCTTTAAGACCTTGTCTGGATTTGAGGGAGGTGAACCGTATCACAATTCGTGTACCATATCCGCTTCCTCTGATCCCGGACCTGTTTAACCAGATTGTTGGAGCTAAAGTTTTTTCTAATTGGATCTAAGAGGGGCATACAACCTAGTCAGGGTCAGGGAAGGGGACGAATGGAAGACAGCCTTCAATACCCCTGAGGGTCATTTTGAGAATTTGGTTATGCCCTTTGGTTTGATGAATGCTCCGGTCGTCTTCCAACATTTTGTGAACAGCATTTTTTATCATTTAATGGGGAAATTTGTACTGGTGTATCTAGATGACATTTTGATTTTTTCTCCTGATTTCAAAACTCATAGGGACCACCTACGTCAGGTCTTGCTCATTCTGCAGGAGAATAAATTGTACGCTAAACTGGAAAAATGTGTGTTTGCGGTTCCGGAGATTCAATTTCTTGGTTTTCTTCTCTCCGCTTCTGGTTTTTGCATGGACCCTGAGAAGGTCCGCGCTGTGCTTGATTGGTAGCTTCCTGAGAATCAGAAGGCGCTGATGCGGTTTTGGGGTTTTGCCAATTATTACAGAAACTTCATTTTGAATTATTCCTCTGTTGTTAAGCCACTCACTGATATAACTAAAAAGGGGGTAGATTTTTCCTCCTGGTCGGTAGATGCGCTTAAGGCCTTTTTTAGTATCAAAGAGAGTTTTGCTTCCGCTCCCATTTTGGTACAGCCTGATGTCTCTCTACCTTTTATTGTTGAGGTGGACGTTCATGAGGTGGGTGTGGGTGCGGTCTTATCTCAGGGTCCCTCTCCTGCTAAATGTCAACCATGTGCCTTTTTCTCAAGGAAACTCTCCTCTGCAGAGATAAATTACGATGTGGGAGATAGGGAGTTGTTGGCCATCAAATTAGCTTTTGAGGAATGGCGCCATTGGCTAGAGGGAGCCAGACACGCTATTACAGTCTTTACAGACCATAAGAATCTGGCCTACTTGGAATCAGCCAAGTGTCTGAACCCGAGACAGGCCAGATGGTGTTTGATCTTTTTTAGGTTTAATTTTGTTGTCACATTCCGCCCTGGGGTTAAAAATGTGAAGGCAGATGCCCTGTCACGTTGTTTTCCGGGAGGGGGGAACTTTGAAGACCCGGGTCCCATTTTGTCTGAAGGGGTGGTCGTCTCTGCTCTTTATCCTGATTTGGAGGCAGAGGTTCAGGCAGCCCAGGCAGAGGCTCCTGATCTTTGTCCTCCTGGGAGGTTGTTTGTGCCTCTTGCTTTACGACACAAGGTTTTTAAGGAGCACCACGATACTGTCCTTGCTGGGCACCCGGGGAGTAGAGCCACAGAAGATCTCATTGCTCGGAGATTCTGGTGGACGGCTCTTCGTAAGACAGTTGAGGGTTTTGTGGCAGCCTGCGAGTCCTGCACTCGTGCCAAGGTCCCTCATTCACGGCCATCGGGTTCTCTCCTCCTGTTACCCATTCCTTCCCGTCCTTGGACGCATCTGTCCATGGACTTCATTACGGACCTGCCTCGTTCCTCGGGGAAGACTATGATTCTGGTGAGAGGGGTCAGTTTTAGCAAAATGGCGCATTTCATTCCCTTTCCTGGGTTACCCAATGCTAAGACGTTGGCGCAAGCGTTTGTTGATCACATTGTTAAATTGCATGGCATTCCTTCAGATGTGTGGCAGTTACAATTCATATAAATAAAGTGCAAGTGCAAAAGTATATATGGAAAGATACAATCAGTGCATATAAGAGGTGTTATCCTGTCCACAGTGTATGGTTACAGAATCAAACTATCGACCCTGGATCCTACGGACATTGTCAAACACACTGCTTTGCTAGGTTATCATACAATCAGCAAAGAACTTTGCATACTGACCCAGGTATCTGTCACAACACCGTCAGACTGTGCCCCGACGCGCGTTTCTCCGTCAGCTTTTTCAAGGGGTAATGGTAAGATTACCCCCTTGAAAAAGCTGACGGCGAAAGGCGCGTCGGGGCACAGTACAGAAAATAATGTACACCAGTACAGAAAATACCCCTTTATAATGTGCACCGGTACAAAAGGTAGCGGCGAGGCAGGAAGACATCACTCCCATGCCCTGCCGCAGCATCTAACTGTATCGCCATCCTGAAGACGGCAATACATAATTGGCAGTGCTCCACTGGCGACAATTGCTTTGGTCCCTGCCAGCCAGGAAATTATCTGGTCCAGTGACCACTATGGCCAATAGAGATGTCCCGAACTATTCGCCGGTGAACATAGTTTGTTCGCATTCGCCGCAGCGGGCGAACATATGCGATGTTCAGTCCGCCCCCTATACATCATCATTGAATAAACTTTGACCCTGTACCTCACAGTCAGCAGACACATTCCAGCCAATCAGCAGCAGACCCTCCCTCCCAGACCCTCCCACCTCCTGGACAGCATCCATTGTAGATTCATTCGGAAGCTGCATTCTTAGTGAGAGGAGGGACAGTGTAGCTGCTGCTGATTTAATAGGGAAATCGATAGCTAGGCCAGTGTATTCAGTGTCCACTGCAGTCCTGAAGTACTCATCTGATCTCTGCTGTACGGACAGCACCCCAAAAAGCCCTTTTTAGGGCTAGAACATCAGTCAGATTTTTCTTTTTTTCTTTTTCCTGTGTAATCAAATTGCAGTTGCCTGCCTGCCAGCGTGTGTGTCAGGCTCACAGCCCTGCAAGTGCATAGTGTCACCAGCGCAACTCATATCTGGTGTCACATTCGATTACATTTAAAGAAAAACAACAATTTTGACTGTAAATAACTAGCAGTCAGTTGCACACACGTGTTTGTGTGTTTAAGGCCCAGTGAAGTGCATAGTGTCACTTCTGCGCCATTCATATCTGGTGTCACATTCGATTCCAATTAAAGAAAAAAACTATTTTGACTGAATAAATAGCAGTCAGTTACACACGTGTTTGTGTGTTTAAGGCCCAGTGCCAGTGCATAGTGTCACTTCAGCGTCATTCATATCTGGTGTCACATTCGATTCCATTTAAAGAAAAAGAACAATTTTGACTGAATAACTAGCAGTCAGTTGCACACGAGTTTGTGTGTTTAAGGCCCAGTGCAGTGCATGGTGTCACTTCAGCGCAACTCATATCTTGTGTCACAGTAGCTTGCACGCATAGTACAACTTAACTAATCTAAAAAAAATGACAGGCAGAGGCAGGCCACCCCGTAGGGGCCATCGTGGTCGGGGAGCTGTGATTCCCTTTGGCCCTAGACTAATGCCCAGTGTTCAGAGGCCACGTACCCTGAACTCGAAAAGTTCTGAGGACATAGTTGACTGGCTAACACAGGACACCCAATCTTCTACAGCTTCCGCTCGGAACCTTGACGCACCATCCTCCTCCAGCTCAGCTTCGGGCACCGCTCAAGTTACCACTCGCCCGCCTGCCGTCACCACCAACACTAGCACCACAGCTGCTTCACTTGATCTGTCAGAGGAGTTATTTAAACATCAGTTGAAAGAAATGAGTGATGCGCAACCATTATTGCCAGAGGATGTAGATAACAGGGATATGTCTCAGTCAGGCAGCATTACACACATGGACATACGGTGTGATGATGATGATGTTGTACCCACTGCTGCTTCCTTTGCTGAGTGGTCAGATACAAGTGAAGCGGTTGATGATGACGATGTGTCCGTGGATGTCACGTGGGTGCCCGCTCGAAGAGAAGGAGAACAGGGGGAAAGTTCAGATGGGGAGACAGAGAGGAGGAGGAGACGAGTTGGAAGCAGGAGAGGTCGTCGCAAGGAGCTAGTGGCACAGTCAGACAGCATGTATCGGCACCCGTGGTCAGCCAGACAGCACGCCAATCAACACATGCTGTTGCCACCACTAGAATGCCGTCATTGCAAAGCTCAGCAGTGTGGCTTTTTTGTGTGTGTCTGCCTCTGATAACAGCGATGCCATTTGCAACCTGTGCCATAAGAAACTGAGTCGTGGGAAGTCCAACACCCACCTAGGTACAATTGCTTTGCGAAGGCACATGATCTCACATCACAAATGCCTATGGGATCAATACATGAGTAAAAGCAGCACACAAACTCAAAGCCACCATCCTCCTCCTGGTCCAGCATCTTCAGCCACGTCAACCACTGCTGTCCTCCTTGCCCCCTCTCAAACACCCGCCACTCCGCCTCTCGCCTTGAGCAGTAAATGCTCATCTGCCCACAGTCAGGTGTCTGTCAAGGACATATTTGAGCGTAAGAAGCCAATGTCACAAAGTCACGCCCTTGCCTGGCGTCTGACAGCTGACTTGTCTGAACTCAGCCCCCCAGCTTTTACCATACAAGCTGGTGGAGTCTGAGGCCTTCAAAAAATTTGTAGCTATTGGAACACCGCAGTGGAGGGTACCCGGCCAAAATTTCTTTGCACAAAAGGCAATCCACAACCTGTACTCGATTGTGCAAAAGGAAGTCATGGCATGTCTTGCACACAGTGTTGGGGCAAGGCTCCATCTGACCACTGATACCTGGTCTGCAAAGCACGGTCAGGGCAGGTATATCACCTACACTGCACATTGGGTAAACCTGCTGACGGCTGCCAAGCATGGAATGCGTGGCTCTGCAGAGGAGTTGGTGACACCGCCACGACTTGCAGGCAGGCCTGCTGCCACCTCCTCTACTCCTCCTACTCCATCCTCTTCCATAACCTCCTCGGCTAAGTCCTCTTCTGCTGCTGCGTCTTGCTCCACATCAACGGCACCCCCCCAGCTCCCCAGGGGCTATTCCACATCCTCGATACGACAGTGTCATGCCGTCTTGGAGTTGACTTGCCTAAAAGCAGAGAGTCACACCGGACCAGCACTCCTGTCCGCCCTGAACGCACAGGTGGATCAGTGGCTGACTCCGCACCAACTGGAGATCAATTTGTTGGCGGCATTGAATTTGGGCAAGTTGACACATGTGCCGTGCATGGCACATGTGTGTGATCTGATCGTACAACGCTTTGTGCATAAGTACGCAGGCTTACAGGACGTCCTCAAGCAGGCCAGGAAGGTGTGTGGCCATTTCAGGCGTTCCTACGTGGCCATGGCACACTTTTCAGACATTCAGCGCCGAAACAACATGCCAGTGAGGCGCTTGATTTGCGACAGCCCGACACGTTGGAATTCAACACTCCTAATGTTCGACCGCCTGCTCCAACAAGAAAAAGCCTTCAACCGGGGTGCTAGGACAGCCTCTGCGGAGCTGGGAATATTTTTGCCACGTTACTGGACGCTCATGCGCAATGCCTGTAGGCTCATGTGTCCTTTTGAGGAGGTGACAAACCTAGTCAGTCGCACCGAAGGCACCATCAGCGACCTCATCCCATTTGTTTTCTTCCTGGAGCGTGCCCTGCGAAGAGTGCTGGATCTGGCCGTAGATGAGCGTGAAGAGGAAGAGGAAGAGTTGTGGTCACCATCATCACCACCAGAAACAGCCTTATCAGCATCGCTTGCTGGACCCGTGGCAACGCTGGAAGAGGAGTCTGAGGAAGAGGAGTCAGAGGAGGAATGTGGCTTTGAGGAGGAGGAAGACAAACCACAGCAGGCATCCCAGGGTGCTCGTTGTCACCTCTGGTACCCATGGTGTTGTACGTGGCTGGGGAGAAGAACAGACCTTCAGTGAGATCCGTGAGGACGAGGAATGGGACATGAGGAGCTCGGCATCCAACCTTGTGCAAATAGGGTGTCGTGCCTGTTGAGGGACTCTCGTATAAAAAGGCTGAAGGAGAACGACCTGTACTGGGTGGCCACGCTACTAGACCCCCAGTATAAGCAGAAAGTGCCTGAAATATTACCGAATTACTGGAAGTCGGAAAGGATGCAGCAGTTCCAAAATAAATTAAAAAGTATGCTTTACACAGCGTATAAGGGTGATGTCACAGCACAACGGGAATCTAACAGGGGAAGAGGTAAAAGTAATCCTCCTCCTACTACGACCACGCCGGCAAGGACAGGATGCTTTCAGACATGTTGTTGATGGAGGACATGCGGAGCTTTTTAAGTCCTACGCATCGCCACAGCCCTTCGGGGTCCACCCTCAGAACGACTTGACCGACAGGTAGCAGACTACCTCGCCTTAACTGCAGATATCGACACTCTGAGGAGCGATGAACCCCTTGACTACTGGGTGTGCAGGCTTGACCTGTGGCCTGAGCTATCCCAATTTGCAATAGAACTTCTGGCCTGCCCTGCTTCAAGTGTCCTGTCAGTGTAGCAGGAGGTATTGTCACTGAGAAGAGAAGTCGCCTAGGTCAAAAAAGTCTAGATTACCTCACCTTTATTAAGATGAATGAGGGATGGATCCCGAAGGGACTGACAGTGGGCGATACATTCGACTAAAAAAGGCCTGATGACTGAGATGAGCTGCCTTGGGCTAAAAATGGTTCACACGCTGCTGTATTTTATCTCTGAATGCCGGATGACTTGCGTGACTTATCCCCCACCAACTAGGGTTCAAGCCGCAATGTTTTAGGGCACTTTCTGTCTGGGAAACATCAATTTTTCTGGCTGCTGCTACAGCAGCGGCTGCAACAAAAAGCCTCTGGTGCTGCACTGTGGCTTCAAAAACCAAACAAAAAAAAAGGCACATACATGTGTCAATTCCCCTTTGTGATCGTTACCTTGTTGTGGTGAAGGGGCTTGCGTATCACAATAAAGCAACCACCTCTATGAGTGTGTTGGCAATGGCAATGTTGGCACACCCCAGATGATAAGGTCGTTGCTTCATTGTGAACAGACCAAAAGCGATCGGCTGGATAATTTTGCATAGAAAAAACATTCATTTTCTGTCACGAGGGTATCAAGAACCACGCCTGACTCCGTTATACCCGGGGTCAGGAAGTCGCAGCGGTTGGCTGCGCGCTCTATGTAGTAAGATAGGGCCGTTTCTTTATGGTAGCTTTCTGGGTTTGCTTTGCAACCCTTTTTGGCTCACTCAGGGATCCGTAGCTCCTTCTCCCCAGCTGTTCCTTGTCCAGCACTCCCAACCTCCTTATATTCCCCTCTCACACTTCTCTGGTTGCCAGATATAGAGCTTCCTGCCTGGACTTCTATACTGACCCACTGGAGCTGTGTTGCTGCGTTCCCTGGTTGTTGTTCCAGAACGTTACCCTCCGGATCCCTGTTGGGCCTTTGTGGTCTGCTGTTGTCGCCCACCTGGGATTATATGTTTGTCTGTATTGTCTGTCCTCTCCTTGGTGTTTTCCTTTTAGTGTCAGTGGTGCGGACTAGTGATCCCACCGCCCCGTTCACTACCTAGGGCTCATCTTAGGGAAAGCCAGGGTTTAGGCACATGATCGGCGTACGGGTGAGGAACCCGTCTAGGGACATCAGGGCAGTCAGGTGCCAGCCGCAAGGTGAGTCAGGGGTCACCACCTTTCCCTCTCCCTTGGGCAGGGCCTTCCCTTTTCCCTCCCTTTGCGTGACGCCGGTCATTACATTTTCTTTGTGATCATCTAAGGTGATCATTAAAGCCTACTAGGCCAACAATGGGACCACACTGCAGAATCATTTTTTCTGGGTCACTTAACTGTCACTGAACTACCTCAAAATGACCATAGGCTTTGAAAAAAACCCATCACCTGCAATCTCCCAAACATGCGCACGAGGACAGTCATCACTACACCAAGATTGACGCATAGAGGAATACAATTTGTCATGAGTGTGTGTCACCACCAGACATCTGAGAAGCTCTGACAGACGTCTAGAACCTCCTCCTTGAGGTTCCTTTGTTTTGCTTTAATTTTCTCATCTTGTTAGCCTCTCTCAGCTGTCATGTAGTTGCACTGATTGCCTCCCTTTAAATCCTTTTCCCATAGTGCATCACTTTACAACTTCCTGGAGTGTGTGCATGCTGTTCCTACTTCTCAGTCTTCTACAAGATAAGTTTTGTTCATTTATTTGTGTTTTTCTGTTTGCTGGATCCCAGGTGACCCTGACTCTCTCCGTATCTAGTGTAGGGAGCCGGTGGTCGTGTCCCCTCACTATTATAGGGTGTTCAGGTGTTATACAGTCGAGGTACGAGGATATGTGATCATCTACCATTGGGATTTTCGCATAGGCTGAGCAGTCAGGGAGAGAGCCAGGTCTGATGCAGGGCTCTCCCTTTTTGTTCCTTAGTTTTGGATCCAGTCAGTCGTATATTCATTTTGTGTTTTCTAGTTTCCTGCACACCTTCCGTGACATTATAAACCGCCGAAACCGTCTCACTTTTGACTGAACGCATGCAGGGTCTTTCATTGGAGGTAGCAGATCTCCGTAAGACTGTTTCTCAGTTTCAAGTGACCGGTTCAGCTTGCGTTCATGGAGCTTGTTCTGAGCCTAAGATCTCGCTCCCGGATACGTTCTCCGGGGGTAGTGAGAATTTTGTGCGTTTTAGAGAGGCTTGCAAACTCCATTTTCGCCTACTTCCCCATTCCTCTGGTGATGAGGAATGGAGGGTGGGGATCATCATATCGCTGCTCAGGGATAACGCTCAGTCCTAGGCCTTTCCGCTGCCGGTGGGGGCACGGCCCCTCCGTTCAGTGGATTAATTCTTTTTAGCCCTGGGTCAGATATATGATGATCCGGATCGTGTTGCTCTGGCTGAGTCTAGACTACGTCTTTTATGTCAGGGTAAACAATCCGCAGAAATATACTGTTCAGAATTTTGGAGATGGGCAGCTGATACTGGTTGGAATGATGCTGCACTCCGAAGTCAATTTTGCCATGGTCTTTCAGAGGGATTGAAAGACGCATTTGCCTTTCATGAGAGGCCTACCTCCTTGGACTCTGCCATGTCTCGGGCCGTTCGTATTGACAGGCGTCTTAGAGAGAGAGGAGAGATCACTCCTTCCTGTCATGCTCAGTCCCAGGACAGTGCGGCAGTCTCATTCTGTGCACAGGGGTCTCAGTTGCTGTCAACCCCTTCTGAGCAGGGGCCCATGCAGCTGGGTTTGATTGCCTCTAACAATAGAAGATTCAGCCCTCATGGGAAGGTTTGTTTCTGTTGTGGAGGTATAAATCATTTGGCAAATGTTTGTCCCTCTAGGAGATTCAGGCAGTTTTTTGAGAGTAATAAAGAAACAAAAAGGAAAAAATCCTTTAAAAATGTTCCATCTGTTACCATTGGCAGGGTTGATGCGGAGATTGAAGGTTTTCCATTTGCTTGTAGTTCCCGTTTTGTCCTGCCTGCCAGGGTGGCGCTGGAGAGCAAGAACATTTTTTGTGAGATTTTTGTAGATAGTGGAGCAGCTGTCAATCTCATTGATAATCAATTTGCTATAACTCATGGTTTCCAGGTATGCACTTTGGGAAAGGATATACCTGTTTTTGCTATTGATTCCGCTCCACTTTCTCAGAAATCATTAAAGGGCATAGTTCACAATATCCATTTGATTGTGAGTGATGCTCATGTTGAGGATGTGTCATGTTTCGTCCTTAGCGGGTTGCCTTCCTCTAGTGTTGGGGCTACCCTGGCTCACTAAACATAACCCCACCATTGATTGGCAAGCGAGGCAAATAAATGGTTGGAGTGACTTTTGCAGAGAGAATTGCCTCACGACATCTGTTTCTGAGGTTTCTACTAAGACTGTACCATCTTTTCTCTCTGAATCTTCGGATGTCTTCTCTGAGAGTGGTGTTCAGGACTTGCCCCCGCACAGGGAGTACGATTGCCCTATTAATCTCATCCCAGGCGCAAAGCTGCCTAAATCTCGTTTATACAATCTCTCCCAACCTGAAAGGGTCGCTATGCGTGCTTATATCTCTGAGAGTCTGAGAAAGGGACACATACGACCCTCGAAGTCACCTGTTGCCACTGGTTTTTTCTTTGTTAAGAAAAAAGATGGTTCTTTAAGACCATGTCTGGATTTCAGGGAGCTGAACAGTATCATAATTCGTGACCCTTATCTGCTTCCTTTGATCCCGGACCTGTTTAACCAGATTGTTGGGGCTAAAGTTTTTTCCAAGTTGGATCTTAGAGGGGCATACAACCTAGTCAGGATCAGAGAAGGAGACGAATGGAAGACGGCCTTCAATACCCCTGAGGGCCATTTTGAGAATTTGGTTATGCCTTTTGGTTTGATGAATGCTCCAGCCGTCTTTCAGCATTTTGTGAACAGCATTTTTTATCATTTAATGGGTAAATTTGTATTAGTGTATCTGGATGACATTTTGATTTTTTCTCCTGATTTCAAAACTCATAGGGAACACTTACGTCAGGTCTTGCTCATCCTGCGGGAGAATAAATTGTACGCTAAACTGGAGAAATGTGTGTTTGCGGTTCCAGAAATTCAATTTCTGGGGTTTCTTCTCTCCGCTTCAGGTTTTCGCATGGACCCCGAGAAGGTCCGCGTTGTGCTTGAGTGGGAGCTTCCTGAGAATCAGAAGGCGCTGATGTGTTTTTTGGGCTTTGCCAATTATTACAGGAAGTTTATTTTGAATTATTCCTCTGTTGTTAAACCACTCACTGATATGACTAGAAAGGGGGTAGATTTTTCCTCCTTGTCAGTAGAGGCGCGTAAGGCCTTTTCTAATATCAAGGAGAGTTTTGCTTCCGCTCCCATCTTGGTACAACCTGATATTTCTCTACCCTTCATAGTTGAGGTTGATGCTTCTGAGGTGGGTGTGGGTGCGGTCTTGTCTCAGGGTCCCTCTCCTGCCAAATGGCAACCGTGTGCCTTTTTCTCGAAGAAACTCTCCTCTGCAGAGAGAAATTACGATGTGGGAGATAGGTAGTTGTTGGCCATCAAATTGGCTTTTGAGGAATGGCGCCATTGGCTAAAGGGAGCCAGACACCCTATTACCGTGTTTACTGACCATAAGAATCTGGCCTACTTGGAGTCAGCCAAGCGTCTGAACCCGAGACAGGCCAGATGGTCTTTGTTCTTTTCCAGGTTTAATTTTGTTGTCACGTTCCGCCCTGGGGTTAAGAATGTGAAGGCGGATGCCCTGTCACGTTGTTTTCCGGGAGGTGGGAATTTTGAAGACCTGGGTCCCATTTTGGCTGAAGGTGTGGTGGTCTCTGCTTTTTATCCTGAATTAGAGGCAGAGGTTCAGGTAGCCCAGTCAGAGGCTCCTGATCTTTGTCCTCCTGGGAGGTTGTTTGTGCCTCTCGCTTTAAGACACAAGATTTTTAAGGAACACCACGATACTGTCCTTGCTGGGCACCCGGGGGCAAGAGCCACAGTGGATCTCATCGCTCGGAGATTCTGGTGGCCGGCGCTTCGTAAGTCGGTTGAGGGTTTTGTGGCAGCCTGCGAGACCTGCGCTCGTGCCAAAGTCCCTCATTCACGGCCATCAGGTCCTCTCCTTCCCTTACCCATTCCTTCCCGTCCTTGGACACATCTGTCCATGGACTTCATTACGGACCTGCCTCGTTCCTCAGGGAAGACTGTGATTCTGGTGGTGGTGGACCATTTTAGCAAAATGGTGCATTTCATCCCTTTTCCTGGCTTGCCCAATGCTAAGATGCTGGCGCAGGCATTTATTGATCACATTGTCAAATTGCATGGTATTCCTTCAGACATAGTCTCTGGTAGGGGCACGCAGTTTGTTTCCAGATTCTGGAAGGCTTTCTGTTCTCGCTTGGGGGTTCGGTTGTCATTCTCTTCTGCTTTCCACCCACAGTCGAATGGCCAGACAGAGCGCATCAATCAGAATCTGGAGACATATCTGCACTGTTTTGTGGCGGAGAATCAGGAGGATTGGTGTTCTTTTTTGTCTCTTGCTGAGTTTGCTTTAAATAACCGTTGTCAGGAGTCCTCTGATAAGTCACCATTTTTTGGTGCATATGGGTTTCATCCGCAGTTTGGGACATTCTCGGGAGAGGGGTCTTCTGGTTTACCTGATGAGGACAGATTCTCCTCGTCTTTGTCATCTATTTGGCAAAAGATTCAGGATAATCTAAAGAGCATGAGTGAGAGATATAAGCGTGTGGCGGATAAGAGACGTGTGCCTGGTCCGGAATGTTGGTGATCTGGTGTGGTTGTCTACTAAGAATATCAAATTGAAGGTTCCCTCCTGGAAGTTGGGTCCTAAGTTTATTGGGCCTTACAAAATCTTGTCTGTCATCAATCCTGTTGCCTACCGTCTTGATCTTTCTCAGACTTGGAAGATCCATAATGTTTTTCATAAGTCCTTATTAAAACCTTATGTCCAACCCATTGTACCCTCGTCTTTGCCTCCTCCTCCGATTGTGGTTGATGGTAATCTTGAATTTCAGGTCTCTAGGATTGTTGATTCTCGTGTTGTCCGCGGTTCTCTCCAGTACCTCGTTCATTGGGAGGGTTATGGTCCTGAGGAGAGGATGTGGGTCCCAGTGACGGACATTAAGGCCACTCTTCTCATCAGGGCTTTCCATAGGTCCCATCCTGAGAAGGTGGGCTCTGAGTGTCCGGAGTCCACTCGTAGAAGGAGGGGTACTGTCACCACCAGACATCTGAGAAGCTCTGACAGACGTCTAGAACCTCCTCCTTGAGCTTCCTTTGTTTTGCTTTCATTTTCTCATCTCGTTAGCCTCTCTCAGCTGTCATGTAGTTGTACTGATTGCATCCCTTTAAATCCTTTTCCCATAGTGCATCACTTTGCGGTTTATACAACTTCCTGGAGTGTGTGCATGCTGTTCCTACTTCTCAGTCTTCTACAAGATAAGTTTTGTTCATTTATTTGTGTTTTTCTGTTTGCTGGATCCCAGGTGACCCTGACTCCCTCCATATCTAGTGTAGGGAGCCGGTGGTCGTGTCCCCTCACTATTATAGGGTGTTCAGGTGTTATACAGTCGAGGTACGAGGATATGTGATCATCTACCATTGGGATTTTCGCATAGGCTGAGCAGTCAGGGAGAGAGCCAGGTCTGATGCAGGGCTCTCCCTTTTTGTTCCTTAGTTTTAGATCCAGTCAGTCGTATATTCATTTTGTGTTTTCTAGTTTCCTGCACACCTTCCGTGACAGTGTGTCAACTATTGACAACTCTTTGTGGTTGTCTAAAATCTATTCCATACACGCCCCCTGATAGGGGACATAACAGGGATTAAACTGATAAGAATAGTACTACTTAACATGCTGCTCATATCTGGTGGAACATTCGTTTGCACGCGCAGTGCCCCAGATTTGAAGTAGGAGCACCGACCAAGCATCTTTTTCCATCTCCCGGTTCCTAAAATCGATGCCATATACACGTCCCCTGATAGGCGACGTAACAGGGATTAAACTGAAAAGAATAGTACTACTTAGCACGCCGCTCATATCTGGTGGCACATTCGATTGCACGCGCAGTGCCCCAAATGTGAAGTAGGAGGACCGACCAAGCATCTTTTTCCATCTCCCGGTTTCTAAAATCGATACCATATACACGTCCCCTGATAGGGGACGTAACAGGGATTAAACTGATAAGAATAGTACTACTTAACACGCTGCTCATATCTGGTGGCACATTCGTTTGCACGCGCAGTGCCCCAGATTTGAAGTAGGAGGACCGACCAAGCATCTTTTTCCATCTCCCGGTTCCTAAAATCGATGCCATATACACGTCCCCTGATAGGCGACGTAACAGGGATTAAACTGAAAAGAATAGTACTACTTAGCACGCCGCTCATATCTGGTGGCACATTCGATTGCACGCGCAGTGCCCCAAATTTAAAGTAGGAGGACCGACCAAGCATCTTTTTCCATCTCCTGGTTCCTAACATCAATGCCATATACACGTCCCCTGATAGGGGACATAACAGAGATTAAACTGATAGTAATAGTACTATTTAACACACCTTATAATAATATTAATAATAATAATACTAGTGGACGTAACGCGGATTAAACTGATAGGAATAGTACTACTTAACACACCTTATAATAACGCAGAGAAAGGCAACGCAGAGAGAGGAGTCTGAAGAAGAGGAGTCAGTGGAGGAAGGTGGCTTTGAGGAGGTGGAAGACCAAACACAGCAGGCGTCCCAGGGGGCTTGTTTTCACCTTTCGGGGGACCCTTGGTGTTGTACGTGGCTGGGTGGAGGAAGAGACCTTCAATGACAACAGTGAGGACAAGGAACGGGACATGGCTAGCTTGGTATCCCACCTTGTGCAAATGGGGAGTTTGCGGTTGTGCAAATGGACTGTTAGCGGTTGTTTGCGGTGCGTTAAACAGGGAGTTTGGTCTGTCACTGTGAAGCGGGCGTAACTGTTACACTACCTGATCGATACAACATCATACCTGATGTTTTACAGCACGTTATTCCAAACAATCTAGGAATGTTAGGTGATTTATGCCCTTTATGGATTAAAACCCGACTCTGCGTCAACTATGTAATTTTCCATGGGAGTTTTGCCATGGATCCCCCTCCGGCATGCCACAGTCCAGGTGTTAGTCCCCTTGAAACAAATTTTCCGTCACTATTGTGGCCAGAAAGAGTCCCTGTGGGTTTTAAAATTCGCCTGCCCATTGAAGTCAACGGCGGTTCGCCCGTTCGCGAACATTTGCGAAAATTCTCGTTCGCCATTCACGAATGGAAAATTTTATGTTCGCGACATCTCTAATGGCCAATGACTGATCCAAGCATTCACACATATTTTTTTTTGGGCCCACATTTCTGGCCGGGGTTAAGTGAGACTAAAAACACATCATATTTCACTATGTGGTAGATCAGCCATATTATATAATATGTTCCCAATAAATCATTGTAATCAGTGTGGATTAAGCATGTTCGGATCATAATGTCAATGTTCATATTGTTTATATAACGTGTTACAGAATAATTTACCCAACATCCAGCACATATGGGTTACATTGATAGAAGCTTTATGAATATTGTTATGCAAAAAGACTTTCATCATTAATGTCAGACTGCCTAAATAATATGAATCTGCCTAGATATTGTGAATCATTAGCTGTGGTCAGAACATTTGTATACAGTACTAAAACCAGGCAAACCTATACATGGCACCCTTTCTTACATTAAATACATAGAGAGAGATGAAACAGCTGTCTCCTTCATGTAAAATCAGCGCATTGATTCTAATGTGATTGGTTTATATGAAGGTCAAGGTACTTCTATAGTATAAATTCTAAACTAATTTTACAAAAAATCCATAGAGTTAGGCCTCATGCACACGACCGTTGTTGTGTTCCGTTCCGCAAAATGGGGTTCCGTTTTTCTGTGATCCGTTTCCGTTTTTGTTTCCGTGTGTCTTCCTTTATTTTTGGAGGATCACCAGACATGAAGGAAAGTAAAAAAAATAAGTCAAGTTTGCCATGCAAATGATAGGGAAAAAACGGACGCGGAGCGCGGATGACAATCTTGTGTGCCTCCGCATTTTTTCACGGTCCCATTGACTTAAATGGGTCCGCAAACCGTTTTCCGTGAAAAAAATAGGACAGGTTATATTTTTTGGACGGACTGAAACCACGGATCACGGACGCGGATGACAAACGGTGCATTAGCCGAGTTTTCAACTGACCCATTGAAAGTCAATGGGTCCGCAGAAAATCACAAAAAACGGAACAACGGACACGGAATGAAACAACGGTCGTGTGCATGAGGCCTTACTGGAGTTTTTTGATCCATTGTGGAGATTGCCAAATAGGCGTAATAAGTCTTATAGGCCATGCAGTTCTCATCTGGGAAAGATGTATGCAAATTAGCTCACTCACAAAGGAAAGAAAGCTGTGCCTCTGGTGTAACCAGTTGTAAGATAACAATCCTATAAATTGATCTTTGACCTTTTAAACAGGCCTTGAGATATAATCTAGGACAGTGGTGGCGAAACTATGGCATGGGTGCAAGAGGCGGCACTCAGAGCACTCTCTGTGGGCACCCACACCCTGGAAAAAGTCTATGGGGTACTAATATGCCTTAGACTTTTCCTGCCATTCATCAGCGCAGGACGCACTATGAACAGAACAGGCGGCGCATTGAATGTAGGCAGGCTATTATAGATAAATGACAAATTACATGGAAGATATATATTATATTGGTACTCAGGTTAAATTGCCATGTTGGCACTTTGCGATAAATAAGTGGGTTTTGGGTTGCAGTTTGGGATTCAATCTCTAAAAGGTTCACCATCACTGATGTAGGATTATAGCCAAGCCAGTACCTCATCTGCAGACAGCTGTTTCGGGGTGAATGCCCCTCATCAGTGTAGAGCAGAGAAAATTGACTAGGCTGGATGAGAGGCCTTTGTGGGGATCCAGGGGTTCTGTTTTGCATTGTGGAGAGCACCTAGTAGGTGTAAGTCTTATAGGCCATGCAATGCTCCTCTGGGCAAGATGTATGCAAATTAGCTCACTCCCCAAAGAAAGTTGTGCCTCTGGTGACACCAGTTGTACAGTAGAGATGTCGCGAACATAAAATTTTCCGTTTGCGAACAGCGAACGCGAATTTCTGCAAATATTCGCAAACGGGCGAACCGGGCGAACCACCATTGACTTCAATAGGCAGGCGCATTTTAATACCCATAGGGGCTGTTTCTAGCCATAGTAGTGACGGAAAAGTTGTTTCAAGGGGACTAACACCTGGACTGTGGCATGCCAAAGGGGGATCCATGGCAAAACTCCCATGGAAAATTACATAGTTGATGCACAGTTTTTAATCCATAAAGGGCATAAATCACCTAACAATCCTAAATTTTTTTGAACAACGTGGTTTAAAACATCCAGTGTGTGTATACGATCAGGTATGATGTTGTATCGATCAGGTAGTGTAAGGGTTACGCCCACTTCACAGACATTGACAGACCAAACTCCCTTTTTAATGCACCGCAAATAGTCCATTTGCCCAACAGCAAACTTCCCATTTGCACAAGGTTGGATACCAAGCTAGCCATGTCCCGTTGATGTCATTGAAGGTTTCTTCCTCCACCCAGCCACGTACAACGCCGAGGGTCCCCGAAAGGTGAATTGAATTGATTTTTCGAACGGGGAGATGGTTAAAAAAACGCTGGCTCCCTCCCCTTTGTTTGAATCCACGCCACGATCACTGCGTCTGTGCCGTGCAATTTACTGTCACACCCGATATGAGTGGTATTTTCTGTAGTACAATTCTCATCAGTTTAATCCCTATTACGTGACGTCCCCAATCTAGGGTCCATTTATTAAAGTGATTTTTCGAACGGTGAGATGGTTAAAAAAACGCTGGCTCCCTCCCCTTTGTTTGAATCCACGCCACGGTCACTGTGTCTGCGCCGTGCAATTTACTGTCACACCCAATATGAGTGGTATTTTCTGTAGTACTATTCTCATCAGTTTAATCCCTGTTAAGTCCCATATCAGGGATTGCCTTTTGTGAAAAAAAATTTAGGCCGGGTACCTTCGACTGCCTTCACAGTGACAGACCAAACTCTGATACACCAAACTGAATTGATTTTAGGAACCGGGAGATGGAAAAAGCAGCTTGGTCGGTCCTCTTACTCCCAAATTGGGGCACTGCGCGTGCAGGGTGTCACAATGTGCTGTGACACACTATATGAGTGTTGTCTTAACCGCCTCAGGACCGCCTAACGCAGGATCGCGGTCCGGAGGCGGCAGTCCCAGGCAGAGTCACGCATATATGCGTCATCTCGCGAGATGCGAGATAACGCGCTTAGCCGGCCCGCGCATGCGCATAGCAGGCCGGCAAAAGTTCGAGGGGGGTCACGTCATTAGCTTGCCAGCCAATGATCGTGGCTGGCAAGCTGATGATTTAAAAAAAAACGAATCAGAAACCAGTTAACACATTATATTTGTAAATATAATGTGTTAAATGGCTTCCCTGCTCCTCTGCTGGTCCTTTTGGTCGGTTAGGTCTCAGCAGAGGAGCAGGCATCACAGTGAGTAGCACCAAACACTACACCTTAGCCCCAGATCACCCCCATGCACCCCAATTAACCCCTTGATCACCCTTCTTGCCCCTGTCAATCACCTAGTGAAAGGAAAAAAGTGATCAGTGCAAACTGTCACTTTTTTTTTTCACTGGTATTGACTGATAGATTTTAGGATAGTTTAGGTCCCTTGGTTAGGTAGTTTAGCAATTGTTTAGCGCCCAGCCCACCACACCACAGTCACTGATTCGCTGATTAGCGTATCGCTAATCAGCATTTGTACTTTTATAGTATCTGTAAGTGATCAAAACTGATCACAGTCAGATCTATAATAGTATTAGTGTCACCTTAGCTCACCCTCCACAAAAAACGAGTGTTTGCCCGATCAGGCCTGATCGGTCGCCCACACGTGCGTTCACCCACGCCCGCTCCCGCCGCAGTGACAAAAAATTTAATTTTTCTTGATCACTGCACAATCACTTTTCACGCACTGCGGCGATAAAAAAATCTGTTTTGATATTTTTTATCAACCGCAGCGGCCTCCGGTACTTCGCTAGCCTCCCCTTTGTAAGACAGGCTTGCTTTTTTTCTTGGGTAGTCTCAGGGAATACCCCTAAATTTAGTAGTCCAAATGTCAAACAGGGGGTATTCTTCTGAAGAGGCCTACAGGCTTCTGACCCAGTCGGATGAGGAATGGGAACCCTCATCTGATGAATCTAGCGGGTCAGAATACGAACCTGTAGAAAGCAGTGGCAGTCTGACACAAAGTTCGGACGAGGAGGTTGAGGTCCCTGATAGCACCAGGCATACCCGGCCCCGTGTTGCTAGACCACAGGTTGCACAGGATCCGCTTCAAGGGCAGCAGAGTGGGGCTGGCGCTGTCGGATTACGTGGTGAGGCATACACCAGCAGCGCAGCCCTCCCTGGACCTAGTACCAGCACTGCCGTAGAACATGGTGAAGTGGCGAGCACCAGAAGGGCAGTTGAAGCTGGTACGGTGGCACGTGCATTAGTTACCCCGTCGCAGCCACCGCACAGACAGGCCCGTAGACCCCCTAGAATCCCTGAGGTGCTGGCAAATCCTGATTGGCAGTCCCCAACTTCAGCCGCACCATTAGTTCCCCCTTTCACCGCCCAGTCTGGAGTTCGGGTTGAGACAGCTCAGATCGGTTTGGCCCTGGGATTTTTTTAGCTGTTCTTGACTGCGGAGCTCTTGGACATAGTCGTGGCAGAAATTAACCGGTATGCCTCACAATTTATAAGCGCCAACCCGGGAAGCTATTATGCCCAGCCTTTCCAGTGGAAACCAGTCCAAGTTTCCGAATTAAAATTTTTTGGGGCGTTCTCCTCAACATGGGTCTAACCAAAAAGCATAAATTGCGGTCATATTGGTCCACGAACCCAATTCATCACATGCCCATGTTCTTTACTGTCATGTCCAGGGCACGATATGAGGCCATCCTGCGTTTCCTGCACTTTAGCGAAAACACCACCTCCCGTCCCAGAGGCCATCCAGCTTTTGACCGGCTCCACAAAATTTGGCCCCTCATAGACCACTTCAACCAGAAATTTGTAGATTTGAATACCCCTGAGCAAAACATCTGCGTAGACGAGTCCCTAATACATTTTACCAGGCGCCTTGGCTTAAAACAATACATCCCAAGCAAGCGCGCCCGGTATGGGGTCAAATTGTATAAGCTCTGTGAAAGGGCCACAGGCTAAACCCACAAATTTCGGATCTATGAGGGTAAAGATCAGACCCTGGAGCCGGTCGGTTGCCCTGACTACCGGGGGAGCAGTGGGAAGACAGTCTGGGAGTTGGTGTCACCCTTATTTGGCAAGGGGTACCATCTTTATGTGGACAATTTCTACACAAGTGTGGCCCTCTTCAGGCATTTGTTCCTAGAACAGATTGGCTGCTGTGGCACCCCGCGAACTAGTCGCGCGGGCTTCCTGCAACGGCTCGTTACCACCCGTCTTGCAAGGGGGGAGAGGGCTGCCTTGTGTAACGAAGCACTGCTCGCGGTGAAATGGAGAGACAAGCGTGACGTTTACATGCTCTCCTCCATTCACGCAGACACGACAATCCAAATTGAGCGAGCAACCAGTGTCATTGAAAAGCCCCTCTGTGTCCACGACTATAATTTGCTCATGGGAGAGGTGGACTTCAATGACTAGATGTTGTCTCTGTATTTAGTTTCCCGACGCACCAGACGCTGGTATAAGAAGGTGTCTGTATATTTATTTCAATTGGCTGCATATAATAGTTTTGTTCTCTACAGTAAGGCTGGTAGAACAGGATCCTTCCTCAAATTTCAGGAAGAGATCATCAAGAACCTCCTGTATCCAGGATGTTCCGTGGCCCCATCCACCAGTGTAGTTAGCCGTCTACACGAGCGACATTTCCCCAGTGTCGTTGCCGGTACCTCAATCCAACCGTCACCCCGAAAAAGATGTTGTCTGTAGCAGGAGTGGAAGGCGTGACACCTGCTATTTCTGTCCTGACTGCCCTGACCACCCTGCCCTATGCTTTGGAGAGTGTTTCCGGAAGTACCACACACAGGTACACTTAGCATAGGGATCACATCTCACAGGACAGGCACACAGGGCTATTAGGGCCCATTCACACACAGCTGCTGCAAACCTCTCCTTTCACCTGGGACAAAGTGCATAATGTACTTCGCCACATCTTTGGGCGATTTGCGCTTTGCACATTGTCCCATGGGAAAGGAGAGGTTTGTCCTATAAAGGTAAAAAAAAAAAAAAAATCACCAGTAAGCAAAAAAGTGAACGTTCAGTTCAAAAAGTTAAAGTTTATATGTTCTGTTCAAAAGTTATTATAAAGTTAATAAAATTATTGCATGGGAGAATTGCAAAGGCTCTACTGACTTGTAAAACACGGCTAGGTGCTCTCTCCAAATAAGGCAGTACCAATTTGGGTTTTATACAAGAATAGTACTTTGACTTTTCAAACGAAATAAGTCCATCCTAAAACATAAAGGTGAACTGTGTCCGCACTCCGCTGTCTAAATCGGTCAGCTGGTCGGAATAATAGACCGTCACTTCCGGTTATAGGAACATCACTTCTGGCCCAGCAGAGAGGAACAGAGCGATCAGAGAAGAAGACGCAGAAGACGCCGGAGAACACGTGCGCACCACCGCTACATACCACAGAGGACCGGACAACACAGTAAGGAGATCTCCCTACAGCTGCGCCTTGGAATACACTTATATGGGGTAAGACTGTTCCGGCTCTTTACCAAAAGTAAATACATTCCCAGGACTTAAGCGGACCTATTACCCCAGGATTGCTATATAGGATATATGACTCCCACACGCAGACTGATCATCTGCAGGAGCTGGTTTTTAGTCATATAAGGACTTATATTTATTTTATTTATCCCAAGCATTTTAAATATTTTATTTGATATACTCTGTCATAATAGGAAGGACTATAGTATTCCTGACACAAGCTGAGAAATCTGTATCGTTGTGAAATAAGATTTTACTCCTCTATGTCCTACTATCCTTGAAAAATATTTACTTATTGATATATTGATATTTTTACAGAAAGGTATAACTTTAGAAGCAATAAAGAAAAGAGATATACCTTACTACAATTGTTTTCTCTCTCTATATATACAGACATCTGAGTGCCCTCCATCTTTTATATACAATAAAATGATTGCGTTGCGGCCTGGTTTTTTCTTTTTTGTTTTGTTCTTTTTACCTTCCAGGTGGACCAACTGATCGACTAGCTGCAGCACTGATGTGCATTCTGACAGAAGCATTGCGCTGCTGTCAGATTACACAAAAGTCAGTGTATGCGGCGATGCAAGACAAGTTTTCTCCTCTGCAGTAAAAGATAAGTTTGCTGAGGCATATGAGCTGAGGAGGCGGCGATGTTCATATGCTTTGCCAAACACTTTGTATATATATATATTAAAAAATAAAAATAAAAATCCCGGCAATGATTTATTCATCCACATCGATTGATATGAATGGAGAAATCGGGTTTGCCAGGGCATACGAGCTAAGTGGGTATGGATGTTGGGTGGAGCTCCTATGTCCTGGCAGACGCCTTTCCCCTCCTTTTTGTTTTTTGGGCAGAGATTTTTTCATCCACATTGATCGATGCGAATGAAGAAATCTGTGCCGTTCATTTTTTCTTTCAGCCCAGAGGCTGAACGGAAAAAAAAAAATCTCATTACCCGTATGCTCAATATAAGGAGAATAGCAGAAACTCCTAATGCTCGCCATACATGTAATGATTGCGGAGACCCTCAAATGCCAGGGCAGTACAAACACCCCACAAATAACACCATTTTGGAAAGAATACACCCCAAGGTATTCGCTGAGGGGCATATTGAGTCCATGAAAGATTGAATTTTTTGTCTCAAGTTAGCGGAAAGGGAGACTTTGTGAGAAAAAAAAATAATAATCAATTTCCGCTAACTTGTGCCCCAAAAATTTTTTTTCTATGAACTCGGCATACCCCTCATTGAAAACCTTGGGGTGTCTTCTTTCCAAAATGGGGTCACATGTGGGGTATTTATACTGCCCTGGCATTTTAGGGGCCCTAAAGTGTGAGAAGAAGTCTGGGATCCAAATGTCTAAAAATGCCCTCCTAAAAGGAATTTGGACACCTTTGCGCATATAGGCTGCAAAAAAGTGTCACACATGTGGTATCGCCGTACTCAGGAGAAGTTGGGGAATGTGTTTTGGGGTGTCATTTTACATATACCCATGCTGGGTGAGAGAAATATCTCAGCAAAAGACAACTTTTCCAATTTTTTTATACAAAGTTGGCATTTGACCAAGATATTTATCTCACCCAGCATGGGTATATGTAAAATGACACCAAATGACACTATACCCATCAGCGAATACCTTAGGGTGTCTACTTTCCGAAATGGGGACATTTGTGGGAGTTATCTACTGTCTGGGCATTGTAGAACCTCAGGAAACATGACAGGTGCTCAGAAATACCGAGCTGGTTCAAAAAGCAGAAATTCACATTTTTGTACCATAGTTTGTAAACGCTATAACTTTTACCCAAACCATTTTTTTTTACCCAAACATTTTATTTTTATCAAGGACATGTAGAACAATAAATTTAGTGAAAAATGTATATATGGATATTGTTTTTTTAAAAAAAATTTACAACTCAAAGTGAAAAATGTCATTTTTTTGCAAAAATTTCAATAAATTTTGAATAATAACAAAAATAGTAAAAATGTCAGCAGCAATGAAATACCACTAAATGAAAGCTCTATTAGTGAGAAGAAAATGAGGTAAAATTCATTTGGGTGGTAAGTTGCATGACCGAGCAATAAGCGGTGAAAGTAGTGTAGTACAGAAGTGTAAAAAGTGGTCTGGTCATTAAGGGTGTTTCAGCTAGGGGGGCAGAGGTGGTTAACTAGTACTATTCCTATCAGTTTTATCCCTGATACGTCCCCTATCCGGGGACGTGTGTCAAATTGATTAATCATTGTCGAATTAACGACATCCTGAAATAATTTTGTTCTGAGCTCTGCACTTGCTTTGTATTGGAATTGATGGGGATTTTTTAAATTGTCTGCATTATTTCTAATAAAAAAAATCATAATAAAGTCTCTTAATAGTTTCTTTTATGTATTAAAAACCCAAACAACTTAAAAAAAAATAATAATAATGTTTTTTCTATGAAAAATTATCCAGCCGATCGCAACGGCCTTATCTGGGGTGTGGCAACATTGCCAACACACTCATAGAGGTGATGATCGCTTCATTGTGATACGCAAGCCCCTTCACCACAACAAGGTACCGATCACGAAGGGTAATTGACACATGTATGTGCCTTTTTTTGTTTTGTTTTTGAAGCCACAGTGCAGCACTAGAGGCCAGAAAAATACTAGCCAGTGGCCACAATACAGTCTGTGTGGGCCTGACACACACAGGCTTGCAAATGTGAATATATCACAGAAATTTTTTAAATATATTTTGTTTTAATCTGCAACGTATTTGAGTGAATGACACCCTGTAACGGTATAAGTGGAGGCCTAGCCACTAGCCAGTGGCCACAATACAGTCTGTGTGGGCCTGACACACACGGGCTTGGAAATGTGATTATATTACAGAAAATTTTTAAATAGAATTTTTTTTATTTGCAAGGTATTTGCAATTTTTTTTTATTTGCAAGGAATTTTTTTTATTTGCAAGGTCATTCAATAAAATACCTTGCAGATAAAATTCTATTTAAAATTTTTCTGTGATATAATCACATTTGCAAGCCCGTGTGTGTCAGGCCTACGCAGATTGTATTGTGGCCACTGGCTAGGCCTCCACTCATACCGTTACAGGGTGTCATTCACTCAAATACCTTGCACATAAAAATATTAAATATAATTTTTTTTTATCTGCAAGGTATTTGAGTGAATAACACCCTGTAACGGTATGAGTGGAGGCCTAGCCAGTGGCCACAATACAGTCTGTGTAGGCCTGACACACTAAGGGCTTGCAAATGTGATTATATCACAGAAAAATTTGAAATATAATTTTTTTATCTGCAAGGCATTTGAGTGAATGACACCCTGTAATGGTATGAGTGGAGGCCTAGCCACAATACAGCCAGTGGCCACAATACAGTCTGTGTTGGCCTGACACACACAGGCTTGTAAATATGATTATATCACAGAAAAATTTGAGATCTAATTTTTTTATCTGCAAGGTATTTGAGTGGATGACACCCTTTTGTAGAATATTCGCCAAATATTCGCAAATTTGAATATTCGTTATATTTTATGTTTTTTTTACTCGAAAAATCAACAAGGTAATGATCGCGTAATATGCAAGTTTTCGTAATGCGAATTTTTATCGCGAATTTTTCAATTGCCAAGCAAAAACATGATTCCTCCCTACTTCTTGCTTGTGGGCCAATGAGTCATAGCACTATATTGAATATATTCATTTTTTTCAAATATTTGTAATATTCTAAAACAAGAATATAAAGCAATACAGCAAATTTTTGAAAAAAACTAATGTTGAGCAATTAAGCTAATATAGTGCTATAATATTTTTTTTTTTAAAGTTGTAATTTTTTTCCAATCTGAACTCCAGATGAGAAAAAAATTACAACTATTAGATAAAGAAGATTATAGCACTATATTAGCTGAATTGCTCTATATTCGTTTTTTTTTTTTCAAATATTCGCTATATTGCTATATATTCTTGTTTTAGAATATTATGAATATTCAAAAAAACTAATATATTCAATATAGTGCTATATATTTGTTTTTTAGAATAGTCATTATTTTTCCCATTTAAAGTCATGATTCCTCCCTGCTTCTTGCTTGTGGGCCAGTGAGTCATTGGCCCACAAGCAAGAAGCAGAGAGGAATCATGCTTTTATTTTGCAATTAAAAAATTCTTGATAAAAATTTGCATTATGAAAATTTGCTATAAAAAATCTTAAATATTCGAAATTACGAATATATATCACTATATTCTAAATATTCGCGAATTTCAAAGTACCTATATTCAAGATTAAAATTAGCAATTTGAATATTCGTGATCAACACTATTGTAATGCAGATATATTATAAATTAATGTTCAACCTTTTAAACAGGCCTTGAGATATAACCTAGGAATGTAGCTAAACAAGTACCTCATATGACACACTAGCGGTATCATGCAATCATCCCATAGTAGAATCATCTGGGTGATCAGATACTCCACTGTTTTCCAAAATGATTCCATTATTGGGCAATTCTATCATATCTGTTTAACCTCTTCTACCCCGGGCCAGTTTTTGCCTTCCCCAGGCCTTTTTTTTGCACATCTGACATCTGTCACTTTTTGCGGTAAAAGCTTAGGAACGCTTTTACTTATCCAAGCCATTCTGAGATTGTTTTCTCCTGGCACATTGTACTTTATGACAGTGGTAAATTTGAGTCAATATATTTCCCCTTTATTTATTAAAAAAAATCAAAACATTTTTTCTCTCTACTTTTAGATAGATAGATACCCAATAAAATAATTATTACTAAACATTTCCCATATGTCTAATTTATGTTGGCATCATTTTGCAAATGTAATTTTATTATTTTAAATAAAACCACCCACCCTTAAACCACCCATAAATGGCAAGTGCTGTCATAACGCTGTCATAATGCCAAAAACTCTCACCTACAGTGGAATCCTTCAAAAGAAACCTGAAAACCCACCTCTTCAGACAAGCCTACAACCAGTGACCCTGCTGCCTCTATACCGCCATGACCAACTTCACCCGCACCTACTGTGTCCTTCTCCCATACCATGTAGATTGTGGGCCCTCTCTCCTTCTGTACCAGTTTGTAACCCGTCTTGTTTATGATTAGTGCAATTGTCTGTATTATGTATGTATACCTCTTCTCATATGTACAGCGCTATGGAATGAATGGTGCTTTAATAATAAATAATAATAATAGATATCTCCATTATGGTAGGAAGGTAAACTCCAAACTATAAGAGAAATCCTGAACACATCACCAGGACATCATAAAACGGTAAGGCCTCATACACACAGCCGTTGTGCGACCGGTCCGTGCATTAGGGGCCGCAATATGCGGTCCCCAATGCACGGGCAATATCTGTGCAGTAGCCGGGGCAGATCAAGACCCATTCAACTTGAATGGGTCCGTGATCCGTCCACACCGTAAAAAAATAGAACATGTTCTATTTTTTTGCGGTACGGAGGCACGGAGAGAAACCCCACGGAAGCACTCCGTAGTGCCAAAACATCCATTCTTTAGTTACCTTGCCTCACGAAAAATGTAATATAGAGCAATTAAAAATCATATGTACCCCAAAATAGTACCAATAAAACTGGCACCTTATCCCCTAGTTTCCAAAATGGGGTCACTTTTTGGGAGTTTCTACTGTAAGGGTGCATCAGGGGGGCTTCAAATGGGACATGCCATCTAAAAACTAGTTCAGCTAAATCTGGGGTGTTTCTGTAAACCACAGAATTAGGGTAATAAATATTGAGTTTTGTTTGGCTGTTAACCCTCGATGTGTTAAAGAAAAAGAAGTGACATTTAGAAATTGCATCTCCATTTTTCTTTAATTCTTGTGGAACACCTAAAGGATTAACAAAGTTTAAAAAATCAGTTTTGAGTAACTTGAGACTCTACAATCGGTGGTTTCTACTATGTAAGCCCCACAAAGTGACTTCAGACCTGAACTGGTCCTTAAAAAGTGGGTTTTGAAAATGTAAGAATTGCTTCTAAACTTCTAATCCTTCTAACGTCCTAAACAAACAAAATGATGCCAACATAAAGTAGACATATGGGGAATGTTACCGGTAAGTAATAAATATTTTATGAGTTATCACTTTCTGTTTTAAAAGCAGAGAAATAGAAATTTAGAAAATTGCGAATGTTTCAAAACAATTTGTAAATTTGATATTTTTTCAAAAATAAAGGTGAAATATATTGACTCAAATTTATGAGTACAATGTGTTACGAGAAAACAATCTCAGAAAAGCTTGGATAAATAAAAGTATTCCAAAGCTATTACCACATAAAGTGACACATGCCAGATTTGCAAAAAATGGCCTGGGTAGAAGGGCAAAAACTGGCCCGGGGTAGAAGGGGTGAAAGGGAACAGTGCTCATTTCCATAGCTATTTTGTTAAGAGGGAACATCCCTTTAAATAGCATAAACCTCAGTTATGTTGCTGTTTTTGCTGACTGTGCAGCTTTGACGTATAGCATAGACATATAAAGTGGAAGCCATTACAAGCGCTTTAATTATTCACAGTCTGTAGATTCCACATGTACACTGTCACATACAAGGTTTTGCAATTATTTCATGAGAACAAACAAACTTGAAGTCCGTGTTCCTGTGCCCTCATCAGTTGCAGTTTGTTGTTGGCAGATAAGATAGGTGGAAGAACAAATTGAGCCATAAACTTGAAGAGTGTTTGTGATTATTGCTGAAGTTTTGAAGTGACTGTTATGTTGAACCTCAGTCTGGGAAAAGCTGGACCTATAATGGAACATTCATTTTAGGAGGTGGGAGTGTGTACAGTTTTTATATCCGAATTCCTGACATCAAGGCTTTATTTTCCATTCCAACTTTCAAAGTAGCAAGAAGACATATGTAATGCCAGGAAGTAAGTAGAGGTCAATGTAACCCAGAAGAGCTCTAGTGGGAAGTTGTCTGTACTTCTACTAATTCATTGAACAAGAAACTACAGCCAAACGTAAGGAATTTTATATTTATTAGTATTGTTTTCATAATGTTTTATTTAAAGAAACATGTCATGTAGAGTCTCATGCAGTGTCATTCTCTACAGTCCTTGCCAAATAACTATTTTCTGCCAAAACTCCCGCGTGTTATGGAATCAATGCGCAGAACTGTATGGTCATAAGTCTTCCCAACAGTCAAGCTTTGCACCCCTTTAAGTATGTCATGATTTTATGCTTCACATAATGAGGTAGATAATTAACCCTTTCATGACCAAGGGTCATTGATGCCCTAGTGTCCAGGTCAAAATTTACAAATCTGACATGTGTCACTTTATGTGGTAATAGCTTTGGAACACTTTTACTTATCCAAGCCATTCTGAGATTGTTTTCTCGTGACACATTGTACTTCATGATAGTCATATATATGAGTCAATATATTTCACCTTTATTTATGAAAAAATCCAAAATGTACCCAAAATTTGGAAAATTCACAATTTTCCAAATTTCTAATTTCTCTGCTCTAAAACAGAAAGTCATACCTAATAAAATATTTATTACTTAACATTCCCCATATGTCTACTTTATGTTGGCATCATTTTGGAAATGTCATTTTATTTTTTTAGGATGTTAGAAGGCTTAGAAGTTTAGAAGCGATTCTTAAAATTTTTAAGAAAATTTCCAAAACCCACTTTTTAAGGACCAGTTCAGGTCTGAAGTCACTTTGTAGGGCCTACATAGTGGATACCCCCATAAATGACCCCATTGTAGAAACTACACCCCTCAAGTTACTCAAAACTGATTTTACAAACTTTGTTAACCCATTAGGTGTTCCACAAGAATTAAAGGAAAATGGAGATTAAATTTCACTTTTTTGGCAGATTTTCCATTTTATTAAATTTTTTTCTTTAACACATTGAGGGTTAACAGCCAAACAAAACTCAATATTTATTACCCTGATTCCACAGTTTACAGAAACACCCCACATGTTGTCGTAAACTGCTGTACGGGCACACGGCAGGGCGCAGTAGGAAAGGAAAGCCATACGGTTTTTGGAAGGCAGATTTTGCTGGATTGGTTTTCTAAACGCCATATGTTTTTTATTTTTCTGCCAATCGTCTTGTGCAGGGGCTCTTTTTTTGCAGAAAGTGTTGAGGTTTTTATTGGTACCATTTTTGGGTACATAGGATTTTTTGATCATTCATTATTACATTTTATGGGACAAGGTGACCCAAAAATTGGCTGTTTTGGAACAGTTTTCATTTATTTATTTTTACAGCGTTCATCTGAGGAGTTAGGTCATGTGATAGTTTTATAGAGAAGATCGTTACGGACATGGCAATACCTAATATGTATACTTTTTCTTATTTATTTAAGTTTTACACAATAATAGCATTTCTGAAACCAAAAAAATGATGTTTTAGTGTCTCCATAGTCTGAGAGCCATAGCTTTTTTATTTTTTGGGCGATTGTCTTAAATAGGGTATAATTTTTTGCGGTATGAGGTGACGGTTTGATTGGTACTATTTTGGGGGTCATAAGTCTTTTTGATTGCTTGCTGTTGCACTTTTTGTGATGTAAGGTGACAAAAATAGCTTTTTTTGGCACAGTTTTTTTTTATGGTGTTTATCGGACGGGGTCTATCATTAAAAAAAATAAAGTGAAAATAATAAAAATGAAAAAAAAAAATGTAAATTAAAAAAAGAAATTGCCTTTTCCTATAAAAAAAATGAAAAAATAAAATACACATATTAGGTGTCACCGCGTCCGTACCGACCGTCTCTATACTAGGAAACCAGTGTTTAGGTGTGAGTCTAGTGCTGTCAATCTAAGGAAAGAGGATGAGGCAATTGCAGAGAGAGTAGAACCTCTAGGAGTAACGGCAAGGCCACCATTGCTCTTAGAGGCTCATTTACATATATTAAAAATTCATTTTTCTCACATTGCGGGCACATATGAACATGGAGCCAACACAGATGCCTTCAGCTGCCAAGTGCACATGTAACATGTCTGCCAGTTTCATATATACAAATCTGCTGACAGATGCCCTTTAATGTTTTTTTGTGTCCCCACTCAGCAATAGTGCCCATGTGCGCCCCAAACACTTTGACAGTGCCTTCATTGTGTGACACACTGTAATACTTTCCCATCAAAGTGATTATGCCCCCTTACTGCTCCTCCGACAGTATAATTGCCCCCTTTGTGCCCCAACACAGTAGAATGCCCCTGAGTGGCACCTCACAGTAAGAATGCCCACTTTGTGTTGCCTCTCTGTAAGAATGCCTCTTTAGTGCTCCCTCACAGTAGTTAGGCTCCCTTTGTATCAAAACACAGAAGAATGCCCACTAGTGCCCCTCTCACAATAGTGTTTCCCCCTTAGTGGCCTCCTGACAATAGTTTTGTCCTCTTAGTGACCAACTCACAGTAATGATGCATAGTTTTATTAAAATAAAAAAGTTATAATTACCTAGCCCCATTACCCCGATGAATGAAGCACATCATCCCCCATGTTCTGTATGGTAGCCAACTACGTCATGTGTTGTGGACTTTTCAATTCTCCCTTGATAAATGATGTTGCCTAAAAAAAGGATAAAATATTAATATCCAATCCTTTTGAAAAGAGATAACCCACTGTGAAAGGTGCCTGGCAACTGCTTACTCCCCTTTACCTTTCAGCACACATGCACACTCTGCTGAGTCGAGTGGATAAGTGTACAGGCAAGTCGGGAAGAGTAGCTGTTTAGCTGACAGCCGCTAAAGGGATATGGGCACCTTACAATATTTTCCTATGCATCGATTTTATTGTTCTTCTAGGAAAGTATACCTTAGATTTTATATACTGTTCTATCACCACCATTGCCTCTCTCTAATATGCTTATAACTAGAGTTGAGCGGACACCTGGATGTTCGGGTTCGAGAAGTTCGGCCGAACTTCCCGAAAATGTTCGGGTTCGGGATCCGAACCCGATCCGAACTTCGTCCCGAACCCGAAGCCCATTGAAGTCAATGGGGACCCGAACTTTTCGGCACTAAAAAGGCTGTAAAACAGCCCAGGAAAGGGCTAGAGGGCTGCAAAAGGCAGCAACATGTAGGTAAATCCCCTGCAAACAAATGTGGATAGGGAAATGAATAAAAATAAAAATTAAACAAATAAAAATTAACCAAAATCAATTGGACAGAGGTCCCATAGCAGAGAATCTGGCTTCACGTCACCCACCACTGGAACAGTCCATTCTCAGATATTAAGGCCCCGGCACCCAGGCAGAGGAGAGAGGTCCCGTAAAACAGAGAATCTGTCTTCATGTCAGCAGAGAATCAGTCTGCATGTCATAGCAGAGAATCAGGCTTCACGTCAGCCACCAATGCAACAGTCCATTGTCAGATATTTAGGCCCAGCACCCAGGCAGAGGAGAGAGGTCCCGTAACAGAGGATCTGGCTTCATGTCAGCAGAGAATCAGTCTGCATGTCATAGCAGAAAATCAGGCTTCACGTCAGCCACCACTGCAACAGTCCATTGTCATAAATTTAGGCCCAGCACCCAGGCAGAGGAGAGAGGTCCTGTAACAGACAATCTGGCTTCATGTCAGCAGAGAATTAGTCTGCATGTCATAGCAGAGAATCAGGCTTCACGTCAGCCACCACTGCAACAGTCCATTGTCATAAATTTAGGCCCAGCACCCAGGCAGAGGAGAGAGGTCCCGTAACAGACAATCTGGCTTCATGTCAGCAGAGAATTAGTCTGCATGTCATAGCAGAGAATCAGGCTTCACGTCAGCCACCAATGCAACAGTCCATTGTCAGATATTTAGGCCCAGCACCCAGGCAGAGGAGAGAGGTCCCGTAACAGAGAATCTGGCTTCATGTCAGCAGAGAATTAGTCTGCATGTCATAGCAGAGAATCAGGCTTCACGTCAGCCACCAATGCAACAGTCCATTGTCAGATATTTAGGCCCAGCACCCAGGCAGAGGAGAGAGGTCCAGTAACAGAGGATCTGGCTTCATGTCAGCAGAGAATTAGTCTGCATGTCATAGCAGAAAATCAGGCTTCACGTCAGCCACCACTGCAACAGTCCATTGTCAGATATTTAGGCCCAGCACCCAGGCAGAGGAGAGAAGTCCCGTAACAGAGGATCTGGCTTCATGTCAGCAGAGAATCAGTCTGCATGTCATAGCAGAAAATCAGGCTTCACGTCAGCCACCACTGCAACAGTCCATTGTCATAAATTTAGGCCCAGCACCCAGGCAGAGGAGAGAGGTCCCGTAACAGACAATCTGGCTTCATGTCAGCAGAGAATTAGTCTGCATGTCATAGCAGAGAATCAGGCTGTCATGGTCTTACCTCCTTGCTGTTCCCTTCGTTTGACATGTGCTGGCGGCCATCTTGGTTTCTGGGTTTTCTTGTAGCCTCCCACCCTGCGGCTCCTCCTTCCCACTGGGAGGAGCTGGATGCCTAGCTCATATATATAGGAGGTCTGTGGCTTCAGTTCCTTGCTTGGTCCTCCTGTGTTCACATGCTTCCAAGACTGCTGCTGCTTCTGGTTCCTGATCCTGGCCTCGTCTGACTACCCCGTTGGTTCCTGATTCCGGCTTCGTCTGACTACCCCGTTGGTTCCTGATTCCGGCTTCGTCTGACTACCCCGTTGGTTCCTGATTCCGGCTTCGTCTGACTACCCTGTTGGTTCCTGTTCCTGGCTTCGTCTGACTACCCTTCTGGTTCCTGACCTCTGTCTCCGCAAGACCCTGCTTCGGTTTAGCCATCCGTTCGGACTTTGCTTACGGCTTGCTCTTCAATAAAACCTTCTTATTTTCCACTTATCTCTTGTTGTACGTCTGGTTCATGGTTCCATGACATTAGGACCAAGCCATGAATTCTGACGGTACAGGGCCACCCTCGCTACCTACGCTGGTTGCCAGACTTGATCAGCAGGATCACCTGTTGGGTCGGTTCGCTGTGGCGTTGCAAACCCTGCTTGAACGCACGGCTCATTTAGCTTCCGTTGCCGATGGGTCGGTTGTCGCTCCTGGGCCCGCTCCTACTGCCGCTCCGGTTGTTGCGCCAGAGTCTACCCTGACACCTGTTGCTGCGCCTGTGGTGTTTCAGGGTATGACCGGTTCTGCCCCCCTTCCACAGCGCTTTGGGGGAGAGCCAACTCAGTGCCGAGGTTTCCTTAACCAGGTGGGCATTTACTTCGAGTTGCTGCCACATGCCTTTCCTACTGAGAGATCAAGGGTGGGCTTCTTGATCTCGCTGCTCTCGGACAAGGCCTTAGCCTGGGCCAGCCCTTTATGGGAGAACAACAATCCGGTGGTTGCCGAGTTTTCCGGTTTTGTTGCTTCTCTTCGGAGGGTATTCGATGTGCCGGCTCGTGCTGCCTCTGCTGCGAAGCTCCTTATGTCCATCAGACAGGGTTCACGATCCGTAGCTGAATACGCCATTGAGTTTCGTACCCTGGCAGCAGAGGTGGGCTGGAATAATGAGGCTCTGGTCGCTGCTTTCTCTCATGGTCTCTCGGATGCCTTGAAGGATGAGGTTGCAGCTAAGGACCTACCAGTGGAGCTTGAGTCTCTTATTTCTTTCCTGATTTTGATTGACACCAGACTCAGGGAGAGACCTTCCTTTAAGGAGAGCCTGCGGAGGTCTCCTAACAGATTGGCGCCTACGTTTGCTGTCCCACCCGTGCCTCCCTCTCCTCCCACGCCTCCTGGGGATGACTTGTCTGGGGGTGAACCCATGCAGCGGGGGTTTGCTCGCCTGTCTGAGGGGGAGAGGGTACTCCGGAGACGCGAGGGCCGATGCATGTACTGTGGTCTCGGTGGGCATTTTCGGTTGGCATGTCCGAACCGTCCGGGTGAACGCTCGCACCTGAGGTCCTGTCGGGGGCAGATCTTGGGTGGAGTCTCCTCGTCCCCGGTTTCCCGTGTTGACAAACCACTGATCACGGTTGTCCTCTCCTGGGTCGGGGGCTCGGTGACGACCCAGGCGTTGGTGGACTCTGGTGCTGGTGGTTTGTTCATTGATAGAGTGTTCGTTGCCGCCAATTCCATTCCTCTGCAGCCTCGAGGTTCCCCACTGGCTCTTGAGGCGATAGACGGCAGACCCCTTCTGCCGCCACACGTGACTCATGAGACCCTTCCAGTGGGGATAGCCATTGGTGCCGTTCACAGAGAGTCGGTCTGTCTCCAGGTTATTTCGTCTCCACACTACTCGGTGGTCTTGGGGTACCCCTGGCTCCAGAAGCATAATCCGACTTTCGATTGGAGATCGGTCGAGATCCTCTCGTGGTCACCGCAGTGTGGGGCTAGTTGCATCCATGGGCCTGTCAAGTTGCTGTGTACTTCCTCGGACTCTCTGTTGCCTCCTGAATACGAAGAGTACCGGGATGTATTCGATAAGGTGCGCGCGGTTGCCCTACCTCCGCACCGCCCATACGATTGTGCCATAGAGTTACAATCCGGTGCCGTTCCTCCTCGTGGCAAAGTCTATCCACTGTCGGTAGCGGAGAATGAGGCCATGGAGGAGTACGTGAGGGAGGCGCTTTCACGCGGACACATTCGCAAATCCTCGTCCCCGGCAGGGGCTGGATTTTTCTTTGTGAAAAAGAAGGGCGGCGAGTTGAGGCCTTGCATCGATTACAGGGGTCTCAATCGCATCACGATCAAGAACGCTTACCCGATACCCTTGATTTCCGAGCTGTTCGATCGCCTCAAAGGGGCCACGGTCTTTACCAAACTCGACCTGAGGGCGGCATATAACCTGGTAAGGATCAAGGCGGGCGATGAGTGGAAGACCGCGTTTAACACCAGGACCGGTCATTATGAATCCTTGGTTATGCCCTTTGGGTTGTGCAATGCGCCCGCAGTCTTTCAGGAATTCATCAACGATGTTTTCCGTGACCTGTTGCAGCAGTGTGTGGTGGTCTATTTGGATGACATCTTGGTATATTCTGCATCCATGGAGGCCCACATTCTGGATGTCAGACGAGTGTTGCAACGCTTACGAGAGAACAAGCTGTTCGGTAAGCTTGAGAAATGCGAATTTCACCGATCCCAGGTAACCTTCTTAGGTTACATCATTTCCGCTGAGGGGTTCTCCATGGATCCTGAGAAGGTTTCGGCTGTCTTACAGTGGCCCCAGCCCAGTGGGCTTCGTGCCCTGCAGCGCTTTTTGGGCTTCGCCAATTATTATCGGAAGTTCATCAGGGACTTTTCCATGCTAGCCAAGCCTCTCACGGATCTGACCAGGAAGGGCAGTAATCCTCAGGTCTGGCCGCTCGAGGCCATCCGAGCTTTTGAGGCTCTAAAGTCCGCCTTTGTGTCGGCTCCGATTCTGTCGCATCCCAACCCTGGGTTGCCTTTTGTCCTCGAGGTGGACGCTTCTGAGACGGGAGTAGGCGCCCTCCTGTCTCAGCGTAGAACACCAGAGGGTCCTCTGCTTCCTTGTGGGTTTTACTCCCGGAAACTGTCTTCCGCGGAGTGCAACTATCAGATTGGTGACAGGGAGTTATTGGCCATCGTGCAGGCCCTTAAAGAATGGAGGCACTTGCTCGAGGGCTCGGTGGTTCCGGTTCTCATCCTGACGGATCACAAGAATCTGACCTACCTCTCTGAGGCCAAGAGATTGACACCACGTCAGGCCAGATGGGCTCTGTTCTTGTCACGTTTTAATTACGTGGTCTCCTACCTACCCGGCTCCAAGAACATCAGAGCGGATGCCTTATCACGGCAGTACTCCGAGCTGTCCGGGGAGGAGTCGATTCCGACTACGGTCATACCCCCGAATCAGATCCTGGCCGCTATTCGCACCAGCCTGACTTCTCCTCTGGGTGAGCAGATTTTGGCGGCTCAATCTGGTGCTCCCTCTGGGAGACCCAACGGCAGATGTTTTGTGCCTGAGGAGTTGCGCACTCGGTTGTTGCGAACCTACCATAACTCCAAGGCCGCGGGGCACCCTGGAAAGAATCAGCTGTCCTGGGCGGTTTCACGTCTGTTCTGGTGGCCTTCTCTACGTTCCGACATCGCCGCATATGTAGCGGCATGCTCCGTTTGTGCCCAGAGTAAGTCCCCTCGGCACCTTCCGTTGGGCCTTTTGCAACCCATAGCCACCGGGGAGCGTCCATGGTCACACCTGGGGATGGATTTCATTGTGGACCTCCCTGCATCCCGAGGCCATACGGTCATTCTCATGATTGTGGATCGGTTTTCCAAAATGTGCCACTGTGTTCCTCTCAAGAAGTTACCCTCTGCACAAGAGTTGGCCTCGATTTTTGCCAGGGAGGTCTTCCGGTTGCACGGTTTGCCCAAGGAGATTGTGTCGGATCGGGGGAGTCAGTTTGTGTCCAGGTTCTGGCGCGCCTTTTGCTCCCAGTTGGGGATTCATCTCTCTTTCTCCTCGGCCTACCACCCTCAGTCCAATGGGGCCGCAGAACGATCCAATCAGGCCTTGGAGCAATTCCTTCGTTGCTATGTCTCCGATCACCAAGACAATTGGGTTGACCTCCTGCCTTGGGCTGAGTTTGCCAGGAACACGGCGGTGAACTCTTCCTCTGGGACGTCTCCCTTCATGGCCAATTATGGGTTCCAACCTGCCGTGTTACCGGAGGTATTCTCTCCCCAGGATATTCCGGCTGTGGAGGATCACCTTTCCGTCCTACGTGCTTCTTGGGTACAGATCCAGAGGTCCCTTGAGGTCTCTGCGCAGCGCCAGAAACTCCAGGCTGATCGCAGACGAGCGCCCGCTCCTTCCTACCAGGTCGGAGACCGCGTATGGTTGTCCACCCGCAACCTCAACCTTCGAGTGCCCACTCCCAAGCTGGCGCCTCGCTTTGTTGGTCCCTTCCGAGTGCTTCGCAGGGTAAACCCGGTAGCCTATGCCCTTGCGCTTCCTCCTGGCATGCGGATCTCCAACGTGTTTCATGTCTCCCTGTTGAAGCCACTGGTGTGTAATCGTTTCACTTCCTCGATTCCTCGGCCTCGTCCGGTCCAAGTGGGCAATCGTGAGGAGTATGAGGTGAGCAATATCCTGGACTCACGCCTGGTCCGCGGCCGGGTGCAGTTTTTGGTCCATTGGCGTGGTTATGGTCCAGAGGAGCGTTCCTGGGTTCCCTCCGCAGATGTCCATGCTCCTGTCTTGCTCCGAGCCTTCCACGCACGCTTCCCTCAGAAACCGTTCCTTACTCCGCGGAGGAGGGGCCCTTGAGGGGGAGGTACTGTCATGGTCTTACCTCCTTGCTGTTCCCTTCGTTTGACATGTGCTGGCGGCCATCTTGGTTTCTGGGTTTTCTTGTAGCCTCCCACCCTGCGGCTCCTCCTTCCCACTGGGAGGAGCTGGATGCCTAGCTCATATATATAGGAGGTCTGTGGCTTCAGTTCCTTGCTTGGTCCTCCTGTGTTCACATGCTTCCAAGACTGCTGCTGCTTCTGGTTCCTGATCCTGGCCTCGTCTGACTACCCCGTTGGTTCCTGATTCCGGCTTCGTCTGACTACCCCGTTGGTTCCTGATTCCGGCTTCGTCTGACTACCCCGTTGGTTCCTGATTCCGGCTTCGTCTGACTACCCTGTTGGTTCCTGTTCCTGGCTTCGTCTGACTACCCTTCTGGTTCCTGACCTCTGTCTCCGCAAGACCCTGCTTCGGTTTAGCCATCCGTTCGGACTTTGCTTACGGCTTGCTCTTCAATAAAACCTTCTTATTTTCCACTTATCTCTTGTTGTACGTCTGGTTCATGGTTCCATGACACAGGCTTCACGTCAGCCACCAATGCAACAGTCCATTGTCAGATATTTAGGCCCAGCACCCAGGCAGAGGAGAGAGGTCCCGTAACAGAGGATCTGGCTTCATGTCAGCAGAGAATCAGTCTGCATGTCATAGCAGAAAATCAGGCTTCACGTCAGCCACCACTGCAGCAGTCCATTGTCAGATATTTAGGCCCAGCACCCAAGCAGAGGAGAGAGGTCCCGTAACAGAGGATCTGGCTTCATGTCAGCAGAGAATCAGTCTGCATGTCATAGCAGAAAATCAGGCTTCACGTCAGCCACCACTGCAACAGTCCATTGTCATAAATTTAGGCCCAGCACCCAGGCAGAGGAGAGAGGTCCCGTAACAGACAATCTGGCTTCATGTCAGCAGAGAATTAGTCTGCATGTTATAGCAGAGAATCAGGCTTCACGTCAGCCACCAATGCAACAGTCCATTGTCAGATATTTAGGCCCAGCACCCAGGCAGAGGAGAGAGGTCCTGTAACAGAGGATCTGGCTTCATGTCAGCAGAGAATCAGTCTGCATGTCATAGCAGAAAATCAGGCTTCACGTCAGCCACCACTGCAACAGTCCATTGTCAGATATTTAGGCCCAGCACCCAGGCAGAGGAGAGAGGTCCCGTAACAGAGGATCTGGCTTCATGTCAGCAGAGAATCAGTCTGCATGTCATAGCAGAAAATCAGGCTTCACGTCAGCCACCACTGCAACAGTCCATTGTCATAAATTTAGGCCCAGCACCCAGGCAGAGGAGAGAGGTCCCGTAACAGACAATCTGGCTTCATGTCAGCAGAGAATCAGTCTTCATGTCATAGCAGAGAATCAGGCTTCACGTCACCCACCACTGTAACAGTCCATTTTCATGAATTTAGGCCCAGCACCCAGGCAGAGGAGAGAGGTCCCGAAACAGACAATCTGGCTTCAAGTCAGCAGAGAATCAGTCTTCATGTCATAGCAGAGAATCAGGCTTCACGTCAGCCACCACTGCAACAGTCCATTTTCATAAATTTAGCCCAGCACCGAGGCAGAGGAGAGAGGTCCCGTAACAGACAATCTGGCTTCATGTCAGCAGAGAATCAGTCTTCATGTCATAGCAGAGAATCAGGCTTCACGTCAGCCACCAGTGCAACAGTCCATTGGCATATATTTAGGCCCAGCACCCAGGCAGAGGAGAGAGGTCCCGTAACAGACAATCTGGCTTCATGTCAGCAGAGAATTAGTCTGCATGTCATAGCAGAGAATCAGGCTTCACATCACCCAACATTGGAACAGTCCATTGTCATATATTTAGGCCCAGGCACCCAGGCAGAGGAGAGAGGTCGCGTAACAGAGAATCTGGCTTCATGTCAGCAGAGAATCAGTCTGCATGTCATAGCAGAGAATCAGGCTTCACGTCAGCCACCACTGTAACAGTCCATTGTCATATATTTAGGCCCAGGCACCCAGGCAGAGGAGAGAGGTCCCGTAACAGAGAATCTGGCTTCATGTCAGCAGAGAATTAGTCTGCATGTCATAGCAGAGAATCAGGCTTCACGTCAGCCACCACTGCAACAGTCCATTGTCAGATATTTAGGCCCAGCACCCAGGCAGAGGAGAGAGGTCCCGTAACAGAGGATCTGGCTTCATGTCAGCAGAGAATCAGTCTTCATATCATAGCAGAGAATCAGGCTTCACGTCACCCAACATTGGAACAGTCCATTGGCATATATTTAGGCCCCGGCACCCAGACAGAGGAGAGGTTCATTCAACTTTGGGTAGCCTCGCAATATAATGGTAAAATGAAAATAAAAATAGGATTGAATGAGGAAGTGCCCTGGAGTCCAATAATATATGGTTAAGGGGAGGTAGTTAATGTCTAATCTGGACAAGGGACGGACAGATCCTGTGGGATCCATGCCTGGTTCATTTTTATGAACGTCAGCTTGTCCACATTGGCTGTAGACAGGACGGCTGCGTTTGTCTGTAATGACGCCCCCTGCCGTGCTGAATACACGTTCAGACAAAACGCTGGCCGCCGGGCAGGCCAGCACCTCCAAGGCATAAAAGGCTAGCTCTGGCCACGTGGACAATTTATAGACCCAGTAGTTGAATGGGGCCGAACCATCAGTCAGTGCGTGGAGGGGTGTGCACACGTACTGTTCCACCATGTTAGTGAAATGTTGCCTCCTGCTAACACGTTGCGTATCAGGTGGTGGTGCAGTTAGCTGTGGCGTGTTGACAAAACTTTTCCACATCTCTGCCATGCTAACCCTGCCCTCAGAGGAGCTGGCCGTGACACAGCTGCCTTGGCGACCTCTTGCTCCTCCTCTGCCTTGGCCTTGGGCTTCCACTTGTTCCCCTGTGACATTTGGGAATGCTCTCAGTAGCGCGTCTACCAACGTGCGCTTGTACTCGCGCATCTTCCTATCACGCTCCAGTGCAGGAAGTAAGGTGGGCACATTGTCTTTGTAGCGTGGATCCAGCAGGGTGGCAACCCAGTAGTCCGCACACGTTAAAATGTGGGCAACTCTGCTGTCGTTGCGCAGGCACTGCAGCATGTAGTCGCTCATGTGTGCCAGGCTGCCCAGGGGTAAGGACAAGCTGTCCTCTGTGGGAGGCGTATCGTCATCGTCCTGCCTTTCCCCCCAGCCACGCACCAGTGATGGACCCGAGCTGCGTTGGGTGCCACCCCGCTGTGACCATGCTTCATCCTCATCCTCCTCCACCTCCTCCTCATCCTCGTCCTCCTCGTCCTCCAGTAGTGGGCCCTGGCTGGCCACATTTGTACCTGGCCTCTGCTGTTGCCAAAAAACCTCCCTCTGAGTCACTTCGAAGAGACTGGCCTGAAAGTGCTAAAAATGACCCCTCTTCCTCCTCCTCCTCCTCCTCCTCCTGGGCCACCTCCTCTTCCATCATCGCCCTAAGTGTTTTCTCAAGGAGACATAGAAGTGGTATTGTAACGCTGATAACGGCGTCATCGCCACTGGCCATGTTGGTGGAGTACTCGAAACAGCGCAACAGGGCACACAGGTCTCGCATGGAGGCCCAGTCATTGGTGGTGAAGTGGTGCTGTTCTGTAGTGCGACTGACCCGTGCGTGCTGCAGCTGAAACTCCACTATGGCCTGCTGCTGCTCGCACAGTCTGTCCAGCATGTGCAAGGTGGAGTTCCACCTGGTGGGCACGTCGCATATGAGGCGGTGAGCGGGAAGGCCAAAGTTACGCTGTAGCGCAGACAGGCGAGCAGCAGCAGGATGTGAACGCCGGAAGCGCGAACAGACGGCCCGCACTTTATGCAGCAGCTCTGACATGTCGGGGTAGTTGTGAATGAACTTCTGCACCACCAAATTCAGCACATGCACCAAGCAAGGGATGTGCGTCAAACTGGCTAGTCCCAGAGCTGCAACGAGATTTCGCCCATTATCACACACCACCAGGCCGGGCTTGAGGCTCACCGGCAGCAACCACTCGTCGGTCTGTTGTTCTATACCCCGCCACAACTCCTGTGCGGTGTGGGGCCTGTCCCCCAAACATATGAGTTTCAGAATGGCCTGCTGACGTTTACCCCGGGCTGTGCTGAAGTTGGTGGTGAAGGTGTGTGGCTGACTGGATGAGCAGGTGGAAGAAGAGGAGGAGGAAGCCGAGAAGGAGGAGGTGGCAACAGGAGGCAAAGAATGTTGCCCTGCGATCCTTGGCGGCGGAAGGACGTGCGCCAAACAGCTCTCCGCCTGGGGCCCAGCTGCCACTACATTTACCCAGTGTGCAGTTAGGGAGATATAGCGTCCCTGGCCGTGCTTACTGGTCCACGTATCTGTGGTTAGGTGGACCTTGCTACAGATGGCGTTGCGCAGTGCACACTTGATTTTATCGGATACTTGGTTGTGCAGGGAAGGCACGGCTCTCTTGGAGAAGTAGTGGCAGGCTGGGAACAACATACTGTGGGACAGCAAGCGACATGAGCTGTTTGAAGCTGTCTGTGTCCACCAGCCTAAATGACAGCATTTCATAGGCCAGTAGTTTAGAAATGCTGGCATTCAGGGCCAGGGATCGAGGGTGGCTAGGTGGGAATTTACGCTTTCTCTCAAATGTTTGTGAGATGGAGAGCTGAACGCTGCCGTGTGACATGGTTGAGACGCTTGGTGACGGAGGTGGTGGTGGTGTTGGTGGTACATCCCCTGTTTGCTGGGCGGCAGGTGCCAACGTTCCTCCAGAGGCGGAGGAAGAGGCCGAGGCGGCAGCAGCAGAAGAGGCCGAGGCGGCAGCAGCAGAAGAGGTAGCAGGGGGAGCCTGAGTGACTTCCTTGGTTTTAAGGTGTTTACTCCACTGCAGTTCATGCTTTGCATGCAGGTGCCTGGTCATGCAGGTTGTGCTCAGGTTCAGAACGTTAATGCCTCGCTTCAGGCTCTGATGGCACAGCGTGCAAACCACTCGGGTCTTGTCGTCAGCACATTGTTTGAAGAAGTGCCATGCCAGGGAACTCCTTGAAGCTGCCTTTGGGGTGCTCGGTCCCAGATGGCGGCGGTCAGTAGCAGGCGGAGTCTCTTGGCGGCGGGTGTTCTGCTTTTGCCCACTGCTCCCTCTTTTGCTACGCTGTTGGCTCGGTCTCACCACTGCCTCTTCCTCCGAACTGTGAAAGTCAGTGGCACGACCTTCATTCCATGTGGGGTCTAGGACCTCATCGTCCCCTGCATCGTCTTCCACCCAGTCTTGATCCCTGACCTCCTGTTCAGTCTGCACACTGCAGAAAGACGCAGCAGTTGGCACCTGTGTTTCGTCATCATCAGAGACATGCTGAGGTGGTATTCCCATGTCCTCATCATCAGGAAACATAAGTGGTTGTGCGTCAGTGCAGTCTATGTCTTCCACCGCTGGGGAAGGGCTAGGTGGATGCCCTTGGGAAACCCTGCCAGCAGAGTCTTCAAACAGCATAAGAGACTGCTGCATAACTTGAGGCTCAGACAGTTTCCCTGATATGCATGGGGGTGATGTGACAGACTGATGGGGTTGGTTTTCAGGCGCCATCTGTGCGCTTTCTGCAGAAGACTGGGTGGGAGATAATGTGAACGTGCTGGATCCACTGTCGGCCACCCAATTGACTAATGCCTGTACCTGCTCAGGCCTTACCATCCTTAGAACGGCATTGGGCCCCACCATATATCGCTGTAAATTCTGGCGGCTACTGGGACCTGAGGTAGTTGGTACACTAGGACGTGTGGATGTGGCAGAACGGCCACGTCCTCTCCCAGCACCAGAGGGTCCACTAACACCACCACGACCATGTCCACGTCCGCGTCCCTTACTAGATGTTTTCCTCATTGTTATCAGTTCACCACAACAACAAAAATATTATTTGGCCCAATGTATTGTATTCAAATTCAGCTGAATATAAATTTGAGGCCTAGTATTTAGGCGCTGGGTGACCGGTATGGATTTACTGACAGAATTAGACTTGGAAATGCACAGTAGCGTGTGTGTGAAGTTATTCTGAATGACCCTATGTGCACCTTGAATATTATATACCCTTTTAGGGATAGATTTCAAATAGCTCTGATATAGCAGAAACCACTAAATTATGAAATTGCTAAATTGGGAATTGTATTTCAACCCAGAACAAAAAATGTGCTTTGACGGACACTAAATAACTTGCCCAGCCACAACAGTACAGCGGTAACGACAGATTTAGCGGGATATAAATTTGAGGCCTAGTATTTAGGCGCTGGGTGACCGGTATGGATTTAGTGACAGAATTAGACTTGGAAATGCACAGTAGCGTGTGTGTGAAGTTATTCTGAATGACCCTATGTGCACCTTGAATATTATATACCCTTTTAGGGATAGATTTCAAATAGCTCTGATATAGCAGAAACCACTAAATTATGAAATTGCTAAATTGGGAATTGTATTTCAACCCAGAACAAAAAATGTGCTTTGACGGACACTAAATAACTTGCCCAGCCACAACAGTACAGCGGTAACGACAGATTTAGCGGGATATAAATTTGAGGCCTAGTATTTAGGCGCTGGGTGACCGGTATGGATTTAGTGACAGAATTAGACTTGGAAATGCACAGTAGCGTGTGTGTGAAGTTATTCTGAATGACCCTATGTGCACCTTGAATATTATATACCCTTTTAGGGATAGATTTCAAATAGCTCTGATATAGCAGAAACCACTAAATTATGAAATTGCTAAATTGGGAATTGTATTTAACCCAGAACAAAAAATGTGCTTTGACGGACACTAAATAACTTGCCCAGCCACAACAGTACAGCGGTAACGACAGATTTAGCGGGATATAAATTTGAGGCCTAGTATTTAGGCGCTGGGTGACCGGTATGGATTTAGTGACAGAATTAGACTTGGAAATGCACAGTAGCGTGTGTGTGAAGTTATTCTGAATGACCCTATGTGCACCTTGAATATTATATACCCTTTTAGGGATAGATTTCAAATAGCTCTGATATAGCAGAAACCACTAAATTATGAAATTGCTAAATTGGGAATTGTATTTCACCCAGAACAAAAAATTTGCTTTGACGGACACTAAATAACTTGCCCAGCCACAACAGTACAGCGGTAACGACAGATTTAGCGGGATATAAATTTGAGGCCTAGTATTTAGGCGCTGGGTGACCGGTATGGATTTACTGACAGAATTAGACTGGGATATGGCCAAAAAATAACCACACTATTGCTGGTTAAATGCACTTGGTGTGACAGCTTGACCAACCACACTACTGAGGGTTAAATGCACTTGGTGACAGGCGCAGCTTGCCCCTGATGTAGTATATGGCCAAAAAATGAACAGACTATTGCTGGTTAAATGCACTTGGTGTGACAGCTTGACCAACCACACTACTGAGGGTTAAATGCACTTGGTGACGGGCGCAGCTTGCCCCTGATGTAGTATATGGCCAAAAAATGAGCAGACTATTGCTGGTTAAATGCACTTGGTGTGACAGCTTGACCAACCACACTACTGAGGGTTAAATGCACTTGGTGACAGGCGCAGCTTGCCCCTGATGTAGTATATGGCCAAAAAATGAATAGACTATTGCTGGTTAAATGCACTTGGTGTGAAAGCTTGACCAACCACACTACTGAGGGTTAAATGCACTTGGTGACGGGCGCAGCTTGCCCCTGATGTAGTATATGGCCAAAAAATGAACAGACTATTGCTGGTTAAATGCACTTGGTGTGACAGCTTGACCAACCACACTACTGAGGGTTAAATGCACTTGGTGACGGGCGCAGCTTGCCCCTGATGTAGTATATGGCCAAAAAATTAACAGACTATTGCTGGTTAAATGCACTTGGTGTGACAGCTTGACCAACCACACTACTGAGGGTTAAATGCACTTGGTGACGGGCGCAGCTTGCCCCTGATGTAGTATATGGCCAAAAAATTAACAGACTATTGCTGGTTAAATGCACTTGGTGTGACAGCTTCCCCCTGATGTAGGCTTTAGCCAAAAAACAACCACACCATTGAGGGTTAAATGCACTTGGTGACAGGCGCAGCTTGCCCCTGATGTAGTATATGGCCAAAAAATAAACAGACTATTGCTGGTTAAATGCACTTGGTGTGACAGCTTCACCCTGATGTAGGCTTTAGCCAAAAAACAACCACACCATTGAGGGTTAAATGCACTTGGTCGCAGCTTGTGCTGGCGCACCACAAGACACAAAATGGCCGTCGATCACCCCAGAAAAAAGTGACTGACAAACGGTCTGGGCAGCCTAAAAACAGTGAGCAATTGAATTTCAGCAGCTCAATGATGCACAGCTGCAGATCGATCGATTAATCAAGTCCTTTGGAGGAGTTAATCTGCCTAATCTCGCCCTACTGTCGCAGCCGCAACCTCTCCCTACGCTAATCAGAGCAGAGTGACGGGCGGCGCTATGTGACTCCAGCTTAAATAGAGGCTGGGTCACATGGTGCTCTGGCCAATCACAGCCATGCCAATAGTAGGCATGGCTGTGACGGCCTCTTGGGGCAAGTAGTATGACGCTTGTTGATTGGCTGCTTTGCAGCCTTTCAAAAAGCGCCAAGAAAGTGTCACAAAAGCGCCAAGAAAGCGACGAACACCGAACCCGAACTTTTACGAAAATGTCCGGGTTCGGGTCCGTGTCACGGACACCCCAAAATTCGGTACGAACCCGAACTATACAGTTCGAGTTCGCTCATCCCTACTTATAACCATGTTATAATATTACCTTATTTTAAACAACTAAATTTTATGTTTGTGAAGGAATCTGGCAGCAAGAGTTCATGTCCTCCGCAGAACCACAAAAAGAGAATTTAAGCATTACATGGTGCCAATTGAATTTAAGGACTTGCTAGGACTACTTTTACTCCTGTACACTCCTTTCCAAGCTGCAAACAAAGAGGAAGAGGAAGTGGATTGCAACATTCAAGGACACTTCTGATAGAGTACTTCATTGATGTAACACCAGCTGCAAGCCTTCTCCAAACTGGACACAAAATATCTGTCTGTACAATGTCTGAAGTGTTACCAGCTGAGCTTATAAAAAGACATTAATACAAATAAAACACAGCGCACACAGGTAAGAGCTACAACGGATTCGGAGAGTCAGAGTCAAAGCTAGTTTTGGATGTCAGTTGGAGTCAGTAGAAATGGAGAGACTAAATATGGTATAATTAATTTATTAACTTTCATATCAATTTTAAAAAGTAAAAATTTTTAACCATAAATATATTTTTTGCTCTATAAATCTAACGCTCTTATTTATCAAAATCAGTGATAAGTAGGGTGTCCTAGTGGTCGTAAAAAATCAGTTCTCACCTCTCCTGTGCTCTTCTCTGTCCCTTAGGCCTCATTCAAACGGCCATAGCAGGTCCGTGCCCGTACGGTGGTCCGAAAACAGCCGGTCCGCAAAATAAGGGCACAGACCGTGTGCACCGTATCACCGAAGATATGGTGTGCTGCGGAACAGAGGCACGGATCGGAAGCCTATGGAAGCATTACGGAGTGCTTAGTTGAGTTTTCTGTAAACACCGCAAAAAGTAAAGCATGCAGTGTTGACCATTGCATGCGGATCATGGACCCCATTCAAGCGAATGGGTCCACGTCTGCAGATGGTGGACACACGGTTGTGTGCATGAGGCCTTATACTAGGTATCTTCATGCTGATCCAAGGTCCTTAGTAACAATGCCTAAAATTTTGCTGCATGTGTTCAGTAGCAGGTAGGGACAGGACTCATCTCAGGTTCATTTGCATACTGTATGTATCAAATCCTTTTTTTTACACAATAAAAGCACACAGAGCTATGGGGACTGGGTATTGCGGATTGGCCATCTAGCAGCCCATGTCCTCAGCTCTATACACAAAATCCCGGTGACAGGTTCCCTTTAAATGTTTCTTTGAGTCCCACTTAGACTTGATTTTCTACATTTTCAGACCACACATACTGTATATAGCTACATAAAGTTTATGCGAAATGTACAGTCAGGTCCATAAATATTGGGACATTGACACAATTCTAACATTATTGGCTCTATACACCACCACAATGGATTTGAAATGAAACAAACAAGATGTGCGTTAAAGCAGACTGTCAGCTTTAATTTGAGGGTATTTACAAATCAGGTGAATGGTGTAGGAATTACAACAGTTTGCATATGTGCCTCCCACTTAGTAAGGGACCAAAAGTAATGGGACAGAATAATAATCATAAATCAAACTTTCACTTTTTAATACTTGGTTGCAAATCCTTTGCAGTCAATTATAGCCTGAAGTCTGGAACGCATAGACATCACCAGACGCTGGGTTTCATCCCTGGTGATGCTCTGCCAGGTCTCTACTGCAACTGTCTTCAGTTCCTGCTTGTTCTTGGGGAATTTTCCCTTCAGTTTTGTCTTCAGCAAGTGAAATGCATGCTCAATCGGATTCAGGTCCGGTGACTGACTTGGCCATTGCATAATATTCTACTTCTTTCCCTTAAAAAACTCTTTGGTTGCTTTTAGAGTATGCTTTGGGTCATTGTCCATCTGCACTGTGAAGCGCCGTCCAATGAGTTCTGAAGCATGTGGCTGAATATGAGCAGATAATATTGCCTGAAACACTTCAGAATTCATCCTGCTGCTTTTGTCAACAGTCACATCATCAATAAATACAAGAGAACCAGTTCCATTGACAGCCATACATGCCCACGCCATGACACTACCACCACCATGCTTCACTGATGAGGTGGTATGCTTAGGATCATGAGCAGTTCCTTTCCTTCTCCATACCAGGGGCGTACCTATAGGGGAAGATTTTGTCAGGGCCCCCTTAACAGTATTACACAATGAAATGATATACAGTGACAGTATAGACAGTGTAGGAAACGGATGGAACACCTGCCGAGCCTGGTCTGAGAGAGCGATCTTTACTAGTCACAGGAATGGGGGCGGCATGAAAAGAAGGGGTTGCGAAAAAATGACTGGTGGAGGGGGGGCCCCCATTAAAAAATTGGCTGTTGGGCCCAGTCATTTCTAGCTACGCCACTGCTCCATACTCTTCTCTTCCCATCACTCTGGTACAAGTTGATCTTGGTCTCATCTGTCCATAGGATGTTGTTCCAGAACTGTGAAGGCTTTTTTAGATGTCGCTTGGCAAACTCTAATCAGGCCTTCCTGTTTTTGAGGCTCACCAATGGTTTACATCTTGTGGTGAACCCTCTGTATTCACACTGGTGAAGTCTTCTCTTGATTGCTGACTTTGACACACATACACCTACCTCCTGGAGAGTGTTCTTGATCTGGCCAACTGTTGTGAAGGGTGTTTTCTCCACCAGGGAAAGAATTCTTCAGTCATCCACCACAGTTGTTTTCCGTGGTCTTCCGGGTCTTTTGGTTTTCCTTCTTTTTAAGAATGTTCTAAACAGTTGTTTTGGCCACACCTAATGTTTTTGCTATCTCTCTGATGGGTTTGTTTGTTATTTCAGCCTGATGATGGCTTGCTTCACTGATAGTGACAGCTCTTTGGATCTCATCTTGAGAGTTGACAGCAACAGATTCCAAATGCAAATAGCACACTTGAAATGAACTCTGGACCTTTTATCTGCTCATTATAAGGGTCCATTCACACGTCTGCATTTTTATATCCGGAATTGCGGTCCGTTTTTTGCGAATCCGTTGTTCCGCAAAAATGTTTCAGTATGTCATCCGTATGTTACCCGTTTTTGCGGATCCGTAAAAACGGATAACATAATGTAAATAAAAAATGCTAATAAAGTTGTAATGGTTTATCAAAAAAATAATAATAATAAAAGTAATGACTGGTTTTACCTCAGGTGCCATTTTGTTTGGTTCATCGTGTCGTTAAGAGCTCTGTGTGAAATCTTTGCTTGATATAGGCATTTTTTCTAGCATTCTCTGAAACGATATCATGCCGAAAGATATAGTTCTCCTCCGTTGGCTCCTTTCTCGGCAATTTGGACAGCAAGCAGCGATGCTGGACAAAGAACCGGAGAGGAGGAGGCGACATTGGGTTCATCCTATTGTCGCTCAGCGTCATCTGAAGGGACAATTCCACACAATATGCAGCGACCTGCGTCAGGACCCCTTAAAGTTCCAGAGTTACTGCCGTATGTCCATAGAGGCGTTTGATAATCTGCTGGTGTCTCTACTTCCAGACTTGAACTTTGTGGACACGAGTATGAGGCGCAGTATCTCTGCAGAGCAAAGCGTTATAGTCACGTTGAGGTAAAAACAATTAAAAATGTAAAATTTGTAATGTGCTTAAAAAATATAATATATAAAAAATGTTTTTTTCTTTCCACAGATTCCTTGCAACTGGAAATTCGTTTGCTTCGCTGCACTTTGAATTTTTGCTTGGGATCTCAACAATCTCTGGGATTGTCTGTCAAACGTGTAAAGTCATATGGCAGCAACTCAGAGAAGCGTTAATGCCCACCCCCAAAGTGGAAGATTGGCTTCGTATCGCTGAGGGATTTCAACAATCTGCGCAGTTCCCTAACTGCATTGGGGCACTGGACGGAAAACACATCCGTGTAAAGATGCCGTCACACTCAGGGTAACAGTACTACAATTACAAGCAGTATTTTTCTGTAGTGCTGATGGCCTTGGCTGACAGTAATTACAGGTTTGTAATTGTGGACATCGGGGGCCTATGGGAGCACTTCTGACAATCGCATCTTTAGCGTTTCCAGAATGGGCTTGCCCTGCCAGAACCAAGAAGACTTCCCGGATCTGCAGGTCCGCCGGCTCCATTTGTGATCGTGGCAGACGAAGGATTTGCATTGTCACCCCACCTGATGCGGCCCTTCCCTAGACGTGATCTGGATGACCGGAAGCGTCTCTTCAACTATCGATTGACTCGTGCCCGTCAGTATGTGGAGTGTGCTTTCGGAATACTGTCCACAAAGTGGAGGGTATTCATGTCATCCATACAGATGAATCCGGACAATGCCACCCTGGTGATACAGGCTTGTGTACTGCTACACAACTTCACCAGCATTCACGATGCCTCCTCAGATGCAGATATTGGTCAAAATATGACATCTTCTGTCATTTTTGACCAGAGCCGGACTGGACGACCTGGAACAGCAGGACTTGCTGTTCGGGAACTCTATGCCGACTTTTTCTGCAGTCCAGAGGGGGCATTACCGTGGCAGTTGGAAGCCATCCGTGGAAGTCGTTGATTTCAGCTTGATTCTGAAATTTTAATTACTATTAAATTAGATTTTTCTTAGCTTAGTTAGTACCCCTGTTGTTAGTTTAGATTAGGGACTCGCAAAAGAATGAGGACCCTTGACGTGGGCTTGCGGGCTGAGGTATTTTGTAATTTCCAAATTCCACTATCAATTTACAATTATTATATTGATAGTAAATAATAATTTTTTTTAATTTTTTGTAACTATTTTTTTTAATTTGGTTTTAATACCTTTGAATGCCTCATTACAAATGACATCTTAAAAAATTGTCAATACAAAAAAAAATTTAAGATGCAATTGTACCTGCACTATGTTGAGACCAGTGTTTTACATCTATTGAGAAAAGAGGAGAGCTGTGTTTAATAAAAAAATAAAGGTAAGTATATAATTTTTTTTTATTCACTTGCTGGCTGTAATATTTTCTCTTACATTACACACTTCTCATTTCCATGGTAACTGACCACTGTACAATACATTAGCGGTTGTCTTGCTTGCACACAATTGCAAAAAGCGTTTGCCTCTCTGGTGGCCTAAGACATAGGTGGCTACACGGGTGATTAAAGACTAAATGTTGTACCCAGACCCGAACAGGGACTTCTTAACTTAAGTTCTGGTTTGGTGTTCTGTTGATTTTAGAATTTTCAAATTATAAAATGTTTATAATAATTGAAAATAATAGCATTCTTTAGACAGAATGCTAAGGAAAATAGTGTTTCAGGGGAAAAATAAAATTTCTATTCATCCACTTGATTGCTCAGGCAGTATAAAGGACCTTTGATGATGTCATCGCACTCACCACATGTTGCGGGTCTCACTACTGGGAGACACACCGACAATTATAACAGAGCTGGGAAATGATCGGAGGGCGAACTGTGCATGCACAGCTGCCCTCCAATCATTTAGATGGGAGCAGCACTTGGTGGTGGAAGGATCCCGGGAAATCTGGTGTACTCCAGCCACAGCTCTACACGCTGCGTTCTTGTTGTAGGTGCAAGTCCCAGTAGTGGGATTAAGACGATAATTTATACCCCAGGTTTCTGTGGATGAATGGAACAGGTATAACCACGCCATGACTTCTGGGGTGCCCCCTCCTCAATTTGAGCAACAGTAAAGCACTGACATTCAGGAAGGCTGGGAGATGTCCCACAACGGCTGTATAACAGCAGCTCCTCTCCTCCAGAAAAGATAGACACATGGAGCAGTAGAGACGGTGTAGGCCCATGTAAAAAGGCGGCCCTGAAATAACTCCTGATGACCCCCCTTCACAGTGTACAGCAAGGTCCCAGCACCACTGCTTCCTGCCTGTCTTGGATGACATGAAGTGACAAGGATCTGAGCAAGCCTACATCCCCAGACAATTTGTACTTAGATCTCCATGTCTGGTTTGTGTGTGCCTAGGAGGGCTGATGCTGTATACAGGTGTATAAACTGTATCTATCTATCTATCTATCTATCTATCTATCTATATATATATATATATATATACAGTATTATTCATTTTATAAGACACACTTTTCCCAATAAAGTGGTGGGAAAATTGCTGGGCGTCTTATAAAGTGAATCCTAGTGAGCGCTTAAATTATGGAAGCGCTCACTAGTATGCATTAGGTGCCGGGAGCGGGGAGTGAAGCGCTGCGAGTGCTTCCGGTACTCACCCGTCCCTGGTCTTTCTTTCATCCAAGGTTGAGGCGCTGCACTGTCATTACTCTGTACATCAGCCGATTCTCCTATACCTTTCATATCTCTAGTTCTTATATAAACCATAACAAATTCAAGATTTTTAAATAACAATATTTTTATTTTTACTGCAATTTTTTTTAAAATAACATCAAGAGCTTTTCAGATTTACAACAAGTAAACTTTTAAACTTAAACTTAATTTTACTATAATTAAAGATCGTAAAGATCCTGAGAGAAGGATCCAGTAGGTGGATTAGATGGTGGGCGAACATCCACTTGCTCAGGTTGATGTGGCCGTTGGGCAGAATAATTAGGCCTCGGATCATGAGCAAAATATTCTTGGCCATGTCGAGTTGGAGGCGGATTTTGATATGGATAATTAGTTGGATGAGGATAGTTAGTAGACATTGAGGTCGCTTGGCTCAAATGTGTTTTCTGGATAAGCCGAGATAGTGCCTGCTCCAGATATTCGTGGACTTCTGAGGGGTCATTTTCACCCATGTATAACTCCAACAATAAGTTCATAGAACACATACAATGGGGTTGACGTTCTCGTGGAACCCAGCTGAAAAAAAATTGCCCAGGCTCTTCATCATGCCGTCTTCTGGAGTTTCATCTCTGGTTTTATTCAAGTACTCCAGGACCTGAGCATCTATTATTTCCCGTGTAATTGACACAGAAGTAGGCTGACTTTGGCTCTTCTTTGGTCTAGCACTGCGTGGGTTTACATGCGGTGATGTAGAAACTTCCACCTGCATAGATGGTCCTGCTTCTTCGTTGGTCGAAGTTTGAGGCTGTGACATCGATGTTTCTATAGGTCTTTCAGGATTGTCAGAAGCCCCAGGTTGTGCCTCTTCCTCATCCATCAGATTGTCAACAGTCCTTGGAATAGATAGAAGAATAAAAATAACATCAATATGCAGCAGGATGAAAATAAATTTATATGGGAATAAGCAATGCCATTAGCAATCGCTCCTTCTCATACTGTGGAGAAGATTGCTGCTTGTAATTGCAGTGGTTTTCTCTGCTAGTGAGCAGGCAATTGCCTGTAAAGAAAACCTCTGTCCCTAAACCATTCTACTTGAATTGGTCCGTAATCTGTGAGGTATGCTAAAAAGTAGTGCATGCACTACTTTTTTGCAGTGCTGTAGTGCTTCAGTGGGGTTCTATACCTCCGTTCTGCACCGCATTTTCGTGATGGCGGACCTATTCAAGTGAATGGGTCTGCGATCATTGATGCGGGCTGCAGATGGCCGGTGCCTGTGTATATTGCGTACCCGCCGTATGCATGCCGTAGCATGGGGTGCAGAATTTCGTGTGCAGTAGCCCTCAATGAGTTTGCAACTAATATGCAAGTTGTTAATGATAGTTCCACCAAAGTCCAAGTGGTGGCTCGTCTATTTTTATCAGCACCATAGAAGTTGAGTTGTGGATGTGCTTCTGCAGAGCATTTTCCCAATCATTCCTACTGAACTTTAGAAAATAATTGAGTGCACAGCTATGCCAAATTTTGTTCTTCTATAGAAATACATTTATAAGTAATTAGTTATCAAAACCCTGATATGGTCCTCCATATGCCTGAAACAACTCTGACAGATACTACTTGCCTGGCTCTACGGCACCCGCAAAAGTTCTGAACCACGCACGGCCAGTTCAGCATCTACCTGTAGCAATGAATATACCAATAGCAGGCCACAGGATTCTGAAGTGATGCGGGTGCCTGGGAGTGAGATAAGTACTATCTGTGTGAGGGAACTGGACATATGGGATGGCATTTCAGAGGTTGGATAACCCATGGACTGAGAGCTTGATTAATCACTTGTGCTATATAAATTATGGCACAGTGATTGATTGGCAGCTAGAAGCCGGACACACTCAATAACCGTTACCTTCTCCAATTGTTGGTGTAACATTTAGGTCAATAAATGTTATTTTAAAAAATGTACTATAGTTACTTACGGACGCATATCCATAATAACTTTTAGGAATTGGAGCTGCTGAGTATAAAGGTATGGCTAATTGGATAGAGGTGCATCACCACTTTTTGATTTCTCGTTCAGCTCACGCCTAAATTGGTCTCTGCAGCTTTGCCATCTGGTCTTGATTATCTTTACTAAAAAGAAAAATAGAGTAATCAATTAGTATACCATACATATTTTTACTTACAGTTACATTTTTTCTGCTCTATCTTCCTTGAGACTTAACTTTATTTAATTTTCTGTTCAGATAGCTGTATTATTTTTTAATAATAATTTAAATATGTAACTCCCATATTCTTACACCAATAACCTTTGTATAGTTAGATCTACTGAGCTGTGTGGGAGTTTATTTTAGTTGGCATAAGTGGGCACCATGTTTGCACTTTGCTCTAGCGCTGTACATGTATGGCACTGGTAGTGAAGAGGTTAAAGGGGTTCTCTGAGCTTTTTGTATTGATGACCTATCCTCTGCAAAGGTCATCATTATCTGATTGGCGTGTGTCTGTCACCCGGCATCCCTGACAATCAGCTGTATGAAGATCTCTTGTCTCTAGCTGTTTGCTGTTGCTATATCAACAACTAGCAGAAAGAGAGACCGGAGACGCCACGTGTGCATGGTGCATGGCACCCCCACCAATCAGCTGACTAAATTAGATTTTAGTGTCTACACATTCTGAAAGCCATAATTTTATTTTATTTGTTGGCTGATTGTCTGAAGTAGGGTCTTATTATTTGCGGGATGCAGTGACGGTTTGATTGGTACTATTTTGGGATGCGTATGATTTTTTTTTGCTGGTTATTACACTTTTTGTGAGTAAGGTGAGAAAAAATGTTTTTTTTTTACAACTTAAAAAAAAAAAATTTTTGCACTGTTCATGTGAGGAGTTAGGTCATGTGATATTTTATTGAGGCGGTCGATACGGACACAGCGATACCTAATATGTCTCCAATGTCTGCGAGTTATATATTTTTTTACCTAATATCTTAGGCAGGGTCATATTATTTGCGGGATGAAGTGACGATTTGATTGGTACTATTTCGGGATGCGTATGAATTAGGAGTTTCGTCGAGGTACGGGATTTTAGGAAATTGTCGAGGTACGGGATAATTGTTATACCCTCCCGGTGAAGATAGGCCACCATCTCCACCACGACTTTTGTGAAAATTCTGGGTGCCGAGGAGATGCCGAAAGGAAGGGCGACATATTGAAAGTGGTGGATCAAGCTGTCCATCCCTTTTAAGTACTTCTGAGAGAGATGATGAATAGGGATATGGTAGTATGCGTCTTTGAAGTCGATTGACGACATAAACGCTCCTTTCTGGATCAGAGGAATTGTGGATGGGATGGTTTCCATCCTGAACTTCCTGTATAGAATGGATTTGTTTAAAGGCTTTAAGTTTATTATGGTTCGAAGGAACTGGTCTGTTTTTTTTACTAGAAAGAGGTTGGAATAGAATCCTCCTTTCTTCTAGTACTGGGACCTTTTGAATTACACCTACATCTATGAGGTCTCGGACGCCCTGCCATATTTTTGGAAGTTCTGTTTTGTTCTGGGTCGAGATACAGCTTCTTCTTGTGGGGACTGATGTGAATTCTATCTTGTAGCCCTGGGAGACTACATTTAGAACCCAGGGATTTGAGGTGATTCATTCCCAAGAAGATAAAAAACCTATCAGTCTCCCCCCTACTCTGGCGTCATTGCTGTTTATTCTGTCTGTTTTGGGTATTGAGTATGAAGCCTCTCCCTCTTCCCCCTTTAGGATAGCTCCATCTGCCAGTTTTTCCTTTACCCCTGTAAGATCTTTGCTGGGGCTGAAACTGACGAAAGGGCTTCTTTTTAGATTCCTTGTCTTCCGGAAACCCTTTCTTTTTATCCACTGCTACTTCTAGAATTTTATCTACAGTGGGAACGAAAACAAATTCCCCAGAAAATGGGATAGAGCAGAGTTTGGCTTTGGATGCTTTGTCCCCTGACCAGGCTTTCATCCATAGTGCTCGCCGGGCTGCATTAGAGAGAGCAGTGTCTTTGGCTGAAAAACGGATGGATTCCGCAGAGGCATCTGCTAAGAATGCTGTGGCGTATCGAAGGAGTGGGATAGAATCCCTGATTTCTTCTCTGGAAGTTTTGTTTTTTAGGTGTTCGTCAAGTTCCCCTAGCCATATATACATAGCCCTGGCTATGGATGTTGCTGCAATATTTGTCTTAACTCCGAACATTGCTGACTGCCAGGATCTTTTTAGGAGCCCGTCTGCTTTTCTATCCATTGGATCACCCAACTGAGAGGAGTCCTCAAAAGGTAGAGCAGTTTTCTTTATCACCTTGGCAACCTGTATGTCGACCTTAGGGGTCTGATTATATACTTTGCATTCCGCTGGGTCAAAGCAGAGTCTGTTCCTAAACTCCTTGGGGACCCCTAGCCTCTTCTCTGGATCCAACCACTCCTCCATGATCATTTCCCATATGTTTTCGTTTATGGGGAAGACAATGGAAATTTTTTATCTAAGACCCCCAAACATTTCATCCTGGACAGTACGGGGCTTAGGGGTATCCTCAATTCCCATTGTGGACCTGACAGCTCTTAGTAATTCCTCCATCTCCTCTGAGGAGAAAAAATATTTTTTATCTTCCTCCAAAATTTCCCCCTCTGACAAGGGATCCTCATTAGGAATTTGTCTGGATGTGACGGAGGCTTCCTCTACATCCTCGCCATCTGATGAGGAGATAACGGAAAGTTTGCGTTTCTTGGAATGGTTGGGGTTACTAGTGGGAGCAGACATAGTGGCCAAAGAAGACTTGATCTCATCCACAATAAAGGTTTTCATTTCAGAAAGAATAGCTGGTTGCTCTTCTTTCCATATTTCTGCTGTACAGGGTTTGCACAGCCTTTTTTTTGTAATTCTCAGGGAGCCTTTTAGAGCATGCACAGCACTTTAAGAGTTTTACTTTGGATTTGGACTCTTTGCTTCCCTGGAAGTGAGGAAGCAACCAGATATACCGCAATTAGCATTCAAATGAAAAGAAAAAATTTGAAATACAATCCCCCCCCCCAGAGGGGACTCACGGTACTGATGGCCGAAGGATCAGAGCCTTCCTGGCGGGGAGTAGGTGCTTCAGACATCGCAGTGCTTACAGGCAAGGGCTGACTGAAACCGCGCTCCTTTTGAATTCTGTCCCGGCGTCTGACGTCATCAAGTGGCGCCTCGGCTGACGGCATGTGCCTGCGCCGCACCAGCCTCCTAAAGGGTACGTGTGCCGCCCGGCCCGCCTCCTAATACGCTCCATCCTACTTCCCCTGCCGGTCAAATGCTGCAGAGAAAGAGGACGCCAAGTGCAGTGCGCGAGACACCTCGTGAAGCCGGCACCCCAGACTGCTTCACGGAAGAAGGAAGGAGGTCTGAAGGTAGGGAAGGACCGCAGGCCTCAGCATAAGCCGAGACGAGGGTCCTTGTTGCTCCATGCTGACCAGCCTTAGCCCATGCCGCGGGAGGCCAGCAGGAGATTCCTGTAAAAGAATAACGTTACTACCCTCCTGGAAGGAGGGCTCTCTACACATGTTGGCCCCTGTAGGGGCAGGAAAGCACTGAGGAGGTGGAGGGTTGGGGGGAATTTAAACTCTCTATGTGTTCCTGCCCCTACAGAGGTCAAGGGTCAATCTCATTGTGGGCCGTCATGGTGGATGAAATGGAAATTTCTGTATGATTTTTCACTTGCACTAAAAAATTAGAGCAGTTTGGCTGTTTATTAAAATTAACAGTGCAACAAGTATCCTGAAATTGAAAAGGAAGAAGGAAAAAAAATTCCAAAAAAGGAGTGTTAATCAAAGAGCTATTTGGATGGAAGTCCAAAAGATCTTAGGCCCCTTGCAGATGAGCGTGTCTGGATGCGTTGCGTCTGCGAACAGGGAAAATCGTGCGAGTATGTACGCAATTGAAGTCAGTTTTGGCTGCGATTGCGTTCCGATGTTTAATTCTTATTGTGCAGGTGCATTGCATTTTGCACGCGTGATAAAAAAATAACTGTGGCACCCGGACCCGAACCCGGACTTCTTCACTGAAGTTCGGGTTTGGGATCGGTGTTCTGTATATTTTATTATTTTCCATTATAACATGGTTAGAATGGAAAATAATAGCATTCTTTAACTCAGAATGTTAAGTAAAAGGTCAATTGTGGGGTTAAAATTTTAAAAAATTTAACTCACCTCATCCACTTGATCGCACAGACGTTGTTTATGCAGCATGTGTGTGCTTTGCTCCTTTCTCCTTCTCTGTCTGGTGCGTGTGGGGTTAAGTTCCTAGCTGAGTGTGGTCACTTGGTGCTATTTAGCCTGTGGCTGGTAGTCTGGGGTTAGTTGTCCTCCAGCCTCTGTTGGTGCTGGAGCTATGCTCCTGTCCTGGGTGTTCCATCTGCCCAGTCCTTGAGGGCCACCTTGTGAGACATCGATGTCATCTCGATATCACCTTCACCTCCTTTCTCTATTCTATGTGTGGTGTGAACGGGTTAATGTTGTATGTCTAGTTGTTGTTCTGTCTGGTCTGTCTTAAAAAAAAAATATATAAAAAAATAAACTACACGTTGCCCCAGGCAACCAGCAAGCATGGCAAATGTGTCACGGCAAACAACACAAAGACCAAGACACAGCAGTGATAAAAAGATATAATAACGTATTCTTCGCCCTATAAGACGCACTGGCCCATAAAACTGAAGGCTGGTCTGGGGGCCTACATCAGAACCCAGGCAGCCTTCATACACATCAACACCCCGCGATCGCATTTGTGGGGTGCCGATGGAAGACAGAGGGAGTCTCTGTCCAGATGGTGCAGCAAAAAAATTTAAACTGTATGAGGGCAAGAGGGAGACATTATACTGTATGGGTGCAACAAGAAGACATTAAACTGTATGAGGGCAAGAGGGAGACATTATACTGTATGGGGTCAAAAGAAGACATACTGTAATGGGGGCAACAAGAAGACATTATACTGTATGGGGGCAATACGGAGACATTATACTGTTTGGGGCAAAAGAAGACATTATACTTTATCGGGACAACAAAAAGACTCTATATTGTACAAGGGCAACAAGATGGTATTATACTGTATGAGGGCAAGAAGGAGACATTATACTGTTTGGGGCAAAAGAAGACATTATACTTGATGGGGACAACAAAAAGACTCTATATTGTACAAGGGCAACAAGATGGTATTATACTGTATGAGGGCAAGAAGGAGACATTATACTGTTTGTGGGCTACAACTTGTAGCCCCCATAGAGCACAATGTCTCCTTTTGGTCCCCATACAGTATAATGTCTCCTTGTGGCCCCCATATAATATGTCTCCTTGTTGCACCCATACAGCATAATGTCTTCTTGTTGCCCCAATACAGTATATTGTCTCCTTGTGTCCCCCATACAATACAATGTACCCTTGTTGCCCTCATAAAGGATAAGGTCTCCTTGTGGCCCCCATACAGTATAATGTCTCCTTGTGGCCCCCATACAGTATAATATCTCCTTGTGGCCCCCATACAGTATAATGTCTCTTTGCTGTCCGATACAATATAATGTCTCCTTGTGGCCCCCGTAGTATGGGATAAATGGGTACATTTCTTGATATTGTGATTGTGGGAATATTTTTGATATCACCCTAACACTAAGGCCCCTTTCACACGGGCGAGTATTCCACGCGAGTGAAATGCGTGACATGAACGCATTGCACCCGCACTGAATCCTGACCCATTCATTTCAATGGGGCTGTGTACATGAGCAATGTTTGTCACGCATCAACGTGAAAACCGCAGTATGTTCTATAGAAGTGAATGGGGCTGCGTGAAAATCGCAAGTATCCGCAAGCAAGTGCGGATGCAGTGCGATTTTCACACATGGTTGCTAGGAGATGATGTTCGTAAATTGATAAAAGTCAATTTACTGAATTATTTAATAGCATTCTTAATACAGAATGCTTACTAAAATGTGGCTTTAGGGGTTAAAAAAGAAATAAATAAACTCACCTTATCCAACTGATCGCGCAGCCGGCATCGTCTTCTTTCAGGACCTGCAAAAGGACCTTTGATGACGTAATCGCGCTCAGTGATGTCAGCGCAGGTCCTGCTGAATGAAGATAGAAGACCTGGATCTGCTGCAGTGCGCCGTCATGATACCACAGCACAGGTGCACTGACACAACACTGGCACTGAACACTGAGTCACATGACCTTTCTCCACCTGGCATGTTTTTCCCATCCATTTAAGTTCCATTGTAAAAACGTGTTTGTTAACGTATACTTTTTTTTTACCGGACTCTGCAGGATAGAAAAGCATGGTGTGTTGTTTTTACATCCTTTTTCCCAATGTATACGTTAAAGGGCTTCTACCACCAGAAATACCGTTACGTAGCTGATTGACATTAGCGATGCGCTGATGTCAGCACTACATAACAGTATGTTTTTTACCTTTCTCCCTGCAGCCGTTCTGATAAAATACACACTTTTATAATATGCTCTAGGTGCTATGTGGGTGTAGAATCAGCACCTAGAGGCTCCGTCTACTCACCCTTTATCCCGCCCATGTCCCCTGTTCTGCCCGCCCACTCCTCTTGATTGATGTCACTGTTCCCTGCATTGCAGACAAAATCCCGCGCCTGCGCCGTTCACTTCTGTATTCGGCGCAGGAAGTGAATGATGCACTCCTGATGCTGGCTTCCTGACTGCGCCTGCGCCAACTATGTCACAGTGAGGAAGCCGGCATCAGGAGAGAGTCCTTCACTCACTGCGCCGAATACAGAATTGAACGGCGCAGGCGCGGTATTTCGTCAGCAATGCTGCGAACCAAGAGGAGCTGGGCGGGCAGAACAGAGGACCTGGGCGGGATAAAGGGTGAGTAGACGGAGCCTCTAGGTGCTGATTTTACGCCCACATAGCACCTAGAGCAGTGATGGCGAACCTATGGCACGGGTGCCAGAGGCGGCACCCGGCGCCATCTCTGTGGGCACCCGCACCCTGGAAAAAGTCTATGGTGTACCAAATTGCCTTAGATGTTTCGTGCCATTATCAGCGCAGGGCACACTATGAACAGCACAGGCAGCGCACTGAATGTAGGCGGGCTATTATAGCTAAATGATAAATGTTACATTGTCGTATTGCCACTTTGCGATAAATAAGTGGGTTTTAGGTTGCAGTTTGGGCACTCGGTCTCTAAAAGGTTCTCCATCCCTGCCCTAGAGGCTCATTAGCATATTATAAAAGTGTTTTTTTTTATCAGAACGGCTGCAGGGAGAAAGGTAAATAACATACTGTTATGTAGTGCTGACATTAGCGCATCGCTATATCAGTCAGCTACATAACAGTAATTCTGGTGGTAGAAACCCTTTAACAGATGCCAAAAACGTGATGTGAACCCAGCCGTAGGCTCCATTCACACGTCCGCAATTCTGTTCCGCATTTTGCGGAACGGAATTGCGAACCCATTCACACATCCGCACTTCTGTTCCCAAAAAAAAAATAGAACATGTCCTATTCTTTATCCGCAATTGCGGACAACACTAGGCATTTTCTATCAAGTGCCGGCGATGTGCGGTCCGCAAAATGCAGAACACACATTGCCGGTGTCCGTGTTTTGTGGATCCGCAAAACACATACGGACGTGTGAATGGACCCTTACTGTAAGGACTCAGACGGCCATATACTGTCCGCAACGTGCGGATCCTTTTTTTTTGCGGACAGTTTAGCATGTATTTTTGCGTACCCGTAGACTTCAATGGGGCCAAGTCCCGATTTTTACTGACAAGTATAGGACATGTTTTATATGTTTTGCGGAGCAGTGTAATGAAATAAAAGGACCCCCACAGAAGTGAATGGGTCAGCCTCTAATCCGCAAAAAAACGGATCCGCTTTTTTGCGGACAGCATACGCCGTCTGAATGAGCCCTAACGGAAACTGTAACTAGAGGACAGACTTGTAATCTCATAGTCCTGGTGTTATTTAAAGGGCCTGTCCTCCTTAGTTTATTCAGTAATCTGGTCAGTGCGTGTCACCATTTCTAGTCCTCGGGGCCTGCTCTTCGCTCCTATCCCCTCCCAGGAAGCCCGCATCCATCGTGAATAATCAATCCAACTTCTCCAAACAAAGAGCACCCAGCCAGCATCTCCCAACCAACCGTCACGTCCCAGCTGCCAGCCAATCACAGCCTGCCTTTCATTCTTTCCAAAGGCTTTCATGGGAAACACGAGGAACACCACTGGTGGCTTGAGTACGGCTCGCTGATTGGCGGTGGCTGCAGCAGTGGGCGGGGCGGCAGGGAAGTGTACGCCAGGGTAACCAGGTCCCCGCCACTGCTTCCGGGACAGTCCTATTTACCTTTTCATCGCCGTGCGCCGCGGGCTGTACCGGCTCTGACGGTGCCGGAGCAGGTATGTCCGGGGAGGCGGGTGCTGAGCTGCGACTAATTACTACGGGGGCAATGCTGGATCTGTGTCACCCGGTCACCTTGTGGTAGCCCTGCAGGATTGGATGACCTCATTGCTGGACCTGCCTGCTATATGCAGCCTCATGATTTCCGCTCTGTGCACAGATCCCCTGTATATTGTATAGGGCAGGGGGTGACAGGTGCACCCACAAGCCTACAGGAAGGAGATCCACCCCCTCATGTCTCCCATCACCCCTGGATTCAAAGGATCGTGCACCAGTTATTGATGGGCTGCTCTGCTGAAGTGCCCATTTACCCCCAGATGATTGCTGGAATGGGATCTGTAGACCGGATACCCTGGGCTTCTCCAAAATCATAGTTTACACCAGAGGTGCCCAGTGGGCGCATCAGATTATGACACTCCCAAGGGCCACGATAACACTTTAAGGTAATTTCAGGTTATCCCATATCCACAGGATCAAAAGTAACTGTTAGATCAGAGGTAGGACCCCCACTGATCATGAGAATGGGGGGTTCTGTACCCCACAGGGGGCCTTGAAATAAATGAAGCACAGTGCGTGTGTTGAACCTGCCAGGCCATTCATTTTGGGGGCCCCTTCAGTGTACTAGACTGGTGGAGGTGCCAGCAGTAGGACCCCCCACTGATCTAATAGTTATCCTGTGCCTAGGGGATAACTTGAAATTACTGGCATACCCCTTTAAAGGACTTGGAGTCCATTCACACATCCATGTGTGTTTTGCGGATCCACAAAACACGGACAGCGGCAATGTGTGTTCTGCATTTTGCGGACTGCACATTGCCGGCACTAACAGAATATGCCTATTCTTTTATTGCGGACAAGAATAGGACATGTTTTATTTTTTTCGGGATCGGAATTGTGGACTCAGGGGTGCGGGTCCGCAATTCCGGATCCAGGCCCCACATCGTGCGGCCCCATAGAAATGAAAGCAAAAATGTGGAATGGAATTGCGGATGTGTGAATGGAGCCTTATTCAATTCAGGTCTTTAAAATTGATGGCACCAATGCTCAGCCACTGCTAAATGTACAGCTGTGGTTCGATGCGGAGCACCACAGAGGACTCTGACCCCCCTCAAGCAGCTGATTGGCTGGGATGCTGAGAGTTGGTGCCCCATGACCTAATAATAAAGAGGTTGTGTCACTTCAGCAAATTACGTTTGTCATGTAGATAAAGTTACTACAAGCCACTTACTAATGTACTGTTATTATCCATATTGCTTCCTTTGCTGGCTGGATTCATTTTTCCATCACATTATACGCTGCTCGTTTCCATGGTTCCGACCACACTGCAATCCAGCACTAGTGGTCGTGCTTGCACGTAGGAAAAAGTGCTGGCCTCTCTGGTGGCCGGGACCATGGGAGCTCACATAGGCCAGAACTTTTTCCTATAGTTTGCAAGCACGACCACCACTGCTGGACTACAGGGTGGTCGTTACCTAGGAAACGAGCAGTGTGTAATGTGATGGAAAAATGAATCCAGCCAGCAAAGGAGACAATATGTACAATCACAATACATTAGAAAGTGTCTCTCTACATGATAAATGCCATTTGCTGAAGTGACACAACCCCTTTAATTAAATCCACAGGATTGAAAATTAAACAGGGCGCACCATAGGGTAATACCGTTGGTAGACAGGTAAAATAAATGGTTCCAGTACAAGGCTCACCTTTGATGGTTGTGCTACCTGTAGGCACAACTCTAGTGAAAGCTTGTCAAGACGTGTACTGGAGTCACGATTTGGTGGATCTGCAGCCGCGAAGGGATGACTTCTTGTCGGAGATACCTGAGGTCTCCAAGAAGTGGTAGGATACAGAAGTAAATAGATAAGAATCCAGTCCAGAAGCTGATATGCAGTGTTCTGTACCTGATGAAGGGGAACTACTCCCCGAAACACGTTGTACTTCTGCAATAAAAGTATCTTTTCACTATCACCTTCTGGACTGGATTCTTGCGCCCTGGGATATCTTATCTATTCACTTCCACAACCCCTTTAATGACCTGCCCTAATGATAGAACATCAGTTTTCAGAACCTGGATAACCCTCCTAGGGTATACACATCTGAGAGATTAATGGCCGCCTCTTGTCCTCCTTTCTAAAGTGCTGAACAGTCAGACATTTATAGTATATACTGTTCCATAGAGGGAACACTGGGTACCTGGTGCAGGGCCTGAATGGCATAGCGGTCGCAGGTTGTGCACCACTAATATACACGCTTGGGCTTCTTATATGCCTTTTACATCCAACTGTGTGATCTCAGCATATTGAAGGTATGGCAAGGGTATCCAGCCTAAGGCTCTATTCACACGTCCGTAGAGTGTTGTGCGAATCTGCAAAACACTGACACGGCAATGTGCGTTCCTTATTTTGCGGACCGCACATTGCCGGCACTAATAGAATATGCCTATTCTTGTCCGCAATTGCGGACGTGTGAATGGGGCCTAAAGGAGGTATCCCACGAAAAGCATTTGTCATCTTACCCACAAGATAGGTGGATAAATATCTGATCACAAAGGGTCCCTCAGCGATCTGAGGAGGGGTCTCCCGAGTCCTGTCTGTGAATGACATGGTAGTGCGCACGTTGGTCCTCTGCTCCATACACTACTATGGGATAGATGTAGAACAGGCATGTCCAAGCCCTCCCTCTGTTGCAAAAGTACAACTCCCAGCATGCCCTAATAGCTGTAAGCTACCCAGGCATGCTGGGAGTTGTAGTTTTGCAACAGCTGGAGGGCCGCAGTTTGGACATGCCTGATGTAGAAGGTGCTCCTTCAGTCCTATAGAAGTGAATGGAGCGGTGGACCGTCTTAAAGGGAACCTGTCACCAGGATTTTGGGTATAGAGATGAGGACATGGATTGCTAGATGGCCGCTAGCACATCCACAATACCCAGTCCCCATAGCTCTGTGTGCTTTTATTGTGTATAAAACCGATTTGATCCATATGCAAATTAACCGGAGATGAGTCCTGTACATGAGATGAGTGAGGGACTCAAAAAAACAGTTGCGGGTGCGATGCGTTTTTCACTGATGGTTGCTAAGAGACGTTGTTTGTAAACCTTCAGTTTTTTATCACGCGCGTGAAAAACGCATCAAAACGCATCGCACCCGGGCGGAAAACACTGAACAACTAAACGCAATCGCAGACAAAACTGACTGAACTTGCTTGCAAAATAGTGTGAGTTTCACTGAACGCACCCTGAACACATCCGGCCCCTAATCCGCAACGCCCGTGTGAAACCAGCCTAAAGGTCACTGTCCAGGATGTGATAGACCTCGCAGCAGGTTGTGCCGTAGGAAGTACAATCATATGATTTCATACTTCATTTACACTGGACAACTGTCATTACGAACACTTGGAACTGAGCGAATTGTGACATGGGTCAGATGTCATTAGGGAGGAGTGTGAAAACCTTTCCCCCGAGATTAGTTGTGCTAACAGGGTTCGTTCACACGACTGAATGTTTTTTTTTCCAGTGTTTTGTAGGCCTTTGTTTTTCCAGATCCGTTTTCCAGTTGTTGTTTTTTTTCAGTAGTGTTTACGGTTCTGTTCCGTTTTTCCGTATGGCATATACAGTAATAACATAGAAAAAATTAGGCTGGCCATAACATTTTCAGTAGATGGTTCCACAAAAATGGAACGGATACGGAAGACATACGGAGTACATTCCGTATGTGTTCAGTTTTTTTTTTTTTTTTTTTGCGGACCCAGTTGACTTGAATGGAGCCACGGAACATAATAGGACATGTTCTATCTCTCAATGGAACGGAAAACGGAAATACAAAATTGGAATGCAAATGGAGTACTTTTTTTTGCGTAACCATTGAAATTAATGGTTCTGTATACGGACCGTATATGGAACACAAAAAACAGCCCGTATGCGGAACGCAAAAAACGCTTGTGTGAACGAGCCCTTTCTGGGATATACTCCTAGCTTTGGACAGAAAGGTGTATTGTCAGGAAATATGGGATGTTTTTCACTCAGATTTGGTGGGGATCCTTGTGGTCAGACGCCCATCTACCCTAAAAATGGAAGCAGCTTTAATTTAGTAATGCTTAAAGGGGTTCTGCAGTTTGTTTAAACTGATGACTTATCCTCTGGATAGATCATCAGCATTTGACCGGCAGGGGTCTGACACCCCGGACCCCCGCCGATCAGCTGCTTGAGAAGGCCTAGTGATGTCATGACTGGTATCACTGGCCTGGGCAGGGCTAAGCTCTGTTCACTTGAATGGAGCTTAGCCCCGTCCAGGCAAGTTGATACAAGTCGTGACGTCACTGGGCCAGCGGTAAACAGTGAGAAGGCCGCGGTGCTGCTGGAGCGCCGCTGCCTTCTCAAACAGCTGATCGGCGGGGGTCCCCGGTGTCGGACCCCCGCCGATCAGATGCTGATGATCTATCCAGAGGAGCATCTGACAGATTAGGTCCGGATGTATTCAGCGTGCGTTCAGTGAAACTCGCACCATTTCGCGACCGAGTTCAGTCAGTTTTGTCTGTGATTGTGTTCAGTTTTTTCCGCGAGGGTGCAATGCGTTTTGATGCGTTCTTCACGCGTGTGATAAAAAAAGTGAAGGTTTACAAACATCATCTCCTAGCAACTATCGGTGAAAACGGATGCAATGCGTTTTTCACTGAAGCCCCATTCACTTCTATGGCCCCTCCCTTCCAGACGAGCATGAGTGGATTAGGTCCGGATGCGTTCAGGGAAAAATGCGCGTTTTTGCAAGCAAGTCATTCAATTTAGTATGCGATCGCGTTCAGTTTTATCTCGCAGGTGCAATGCGATTTAAATCGTCTTGCACGCGCGTGATAAAATACTGAAGGTATATAAACGTCTCTTAGCAACCATCCGTCCGCACTTGCTTGAGGATGTGATGTGATTTTCACACAGCCCCATTCACTTCTATGGGGCCTGTGTTACGTGAAAAACGCAGAATATAGAACATGCTGCGATTTTCACGCAACGCAGAACTGATACATGAAAACCACTGCTCATGTACACAGACCCATTGAAGTGAATGGGTCAGGATTCGGTGCGGGTGCTATGCGTTCACGTCACGCATTGCACCCGTGTGGAAAACTCGCTCGTGTGAAAGGGGCCTTACAGAGGAAAGCCCTCCTCTATTGTAGTCTTATGCCCTATAAAGTTAGGCTGAATTTCATATTTCTCAGCTCCAGTTGGCCACTTTCTGAAGAACTCTCTAAAAGGCTATAAATGAGTGGGTTCATTCCAGTTCAAGCTCCCATCCCATGGATACCTTGTGTAAAATGCGGACACTTGCGGCTTTCATATCCATAGCAATCAAAAGCGCTTCCTCCGCTATATACTGTTCTGCACTGGAGCTGAATGCATCCAACACATGCCTAGCTACAGGAGATTCTACTACACATGTCTACTGATGGGATAGAGGACTCGGCCAGGAAAGTGGTCATGGGGGTAAATCGTGAGACCACTTCCCAATCCTATTGCTATGGATGCGGTGACCACCAGTGTACTGGGTATCTGTGCTAAGAAGTGAGGGGGATCAGTTTCCCTATGCTAATACACCAGTTTGTCATTTTCGGGTAGAATCAGATTTGGCGACTAAAATGGTCGATTACAGAAGGTCCTATTGACTTCAGTGGGTCTGTGGTCTGCATTTTGTGGACATATTCCATCATTTTGCGGGAAAGACATAAGGATGCGGAAAGCACATGGATGACCTGTATATCTGTTCCACAAAAAGATAGAACTTGGCCCCAAAATACAGACCAGGGACCCATTGAAGTAAAAAAAAAAAAAACGGATGCAACATGACCAGTATCCATAATTTGCAGACCACTAAATATGTACAGGCATCATGCACATGACTAACAGTGGGGTCTGGCAGATGCTCTTTCCCCTCTCCACTACCCGGAGGCTAGAAGAATAGCTGGCAAAGCATGCTTTACCCATGAAGTTGGCTTGACGTGTTGACCTTCTGAGGATACATAAACTTCTGTTTTCTCCCAGGGCGTATTCTCATGGTGGGGGCCGGCTGCAAGTAAGTCACCTCAATGGATGCAGACAGTGATGTGGCATTAGATATCATAATTACCAATGTTGTCTGCGTGTTCCGAACAAGATGCCATTTAAACCTGCGGAAGATTGCATTAGAGGGGGTAAATGTCATCTACAAGCGTGAAGTTGGAGTAAGTATGCTGGTGAAGAACGTCCTTTTTACTGTCCTCAGTTTTGCAGATCGGGAAGGATGGAATCACAGGGATGCATAAAGGCTTTTTGCTGTAACTATTTATATTTTTTCTTACATTTTAGAAGGTTTTGATGAAACTCCGAAAACCCAAAATAACTGCAACGATCTGGTCATCAGGAAAAATAATTTGTACAGGAGCGACCAGGTAAAATGTGCTTCCCTATTAGCGCCACCCTGAGACAAGTAGCCCCTCCTGTAGTCACAGCTATAGCAAAGAACAGGCAAGCGATTCTGTTAGTGGTGCTCATCTCCGGTAAAAGCTCTATGCAGTAGGTCAGAGACGCCATAACAATACTACAGCAATTTATTGCAGTAAGGTTGATCCTTCTCATATTATAGCATACATGAGTATAGTGGGCACTGTGCAGGGTCTACCAGCACGTGGGTAGGAGGGGGCAGTGAGTGGATGTTTGGTGTGGTCTGTAATCATTTCAATCTTCTACTTTTGGGCAGTAATCATGAGTGGTAGAAATGCATGTACCTATATAGAAATTGTTAGTAGAAGGCTTGTTTACCACCCATCGCTTTGATGAAAATCTCCTCGTTTACATGTTTTTCACAATTAAATCTATAGTGATATATAAAATGCACTACATAAAATACATTTTACTGTGTGGCTTTTTTGGAGGTCAGCATTCTTTGCGTATTCCCCATTTTTCTAGTGTTTTTTTCCCCCATTGATTCTCTATAGGACTTAAAAATGGCAAAAAGCATGTAACAACATAAAAAGCTCCACCAAAAAACGCTTGTAAAAAAACACAAACTCATTCTTGGCATTTTTACACGTTTAAAAATATTTTAAATAAAAAGTCTGAATAAGCAGAAAAACCCAGACTGGACCTTGACCACCCAATGATGACCTGGATTGTGTTTTCTGTGTTTCAGTGAAGAAGAAGCCAAATTAGGTGCTAGAAGATTGGCTCGTTCTCTGCAGAAGCTTGGATTTTTGGTAAAGTATTTTTCTCTAAGTTTGGTGTAGCGTGAATTATGGGTTCCGTTGTACAATGCATGTTATGGCTGCTATGTGGATGGCTTGGTTTCTGAAATTGAGCATATTGACTGAGGTAGATCAGGAAATTCACATAAGGACATGTTCACATCAGAGGAGCAGAACAATGGAATTGCCGGATTTGGCACATAAATGAAAAAAAAAAGTCCTGCCTGCAGGCCCTGAACTGAGCCTCCAACGCAGATGTGAACAGGCCCTGAAAGCAATGTCTACATGCAGTGGTCCTTCAAGTTACAATATTAGGCTACTTTCACACTAGCGTTCGGGGCTCCGCTTGTGAGTTCCGTTTGAAGGCTCTCGCAAGCGGCCCCGAACGGATCTGTCCAGCCCTAATGCATTCTGAGTGGATGCGGATCCGCTCAGAATGCCTCAGTCTGGCACCGTTTGGCCTCCGCTCCGCTCAGCAGGCGGACACCCGAATTCAGGTGTCCGCCTGGCCGTGCGGAGGCAAACGGGTCCGTCCAGACTTAGAATGTAAGTCAATGGGGACGGATCCGTTTGAAGTTGACACAATATGGCTCAATTTTCAAACGGATCCGTCCCCTGCTTTTAAGGCAGACAGTGATGCCTCACAAAATAGTTATTACTTTACTTTTCCCATATGTCTACTTTATGTTGGCATCATTTTGAAAATGTCATTTTATTTTTTAAGGAGATTTAGAAGGCTTAGAATTTTAGAAGCAATTCTTACATTTGTTAAGGAGATTTCTAAAACCCACTTTAAGCACCAGTTCAGTTATGAAGTTACTTTGTGGGCCTTACATATCAGAAACCCCCCAAAAATGGCCCCATTGTAGAAACTACACACCTAAAGTAATTAAAAACTGATTTTACATACCGCCAAACTAAACTCTATCTATTACCCTGATTCTGCAGTTTTCCGTAACACCCCATATTTGGTTGTCGACTGCTATAGGGGCGTACGGACGGCAGAGCTTAAAACAAGATGGAGCACAATATGGCTTTTGAAGGGCAGATTTCATGGCACTAATTTTCAGGCGCTGTGTCGCATTTGAAGGTACCCCACAGTGGAAACCCCCAAAAAGTGACCCCATTTTGGAAACTACACCCCCCCCCCCCCCTCCCCAAGGAATTTTTAAGGGGGTGTAGTGAGCACTTTGGCCCAATATGCTCTTCATAGAATTTAGAAACCCTTGGCTGTAAAAAAGAAAAATTTACATATTTTACTGAAAATGTCACTTTAGGCCAGTGGTGGGCAAACTTATTAGTAAAATGAGCCAAATATCTACAAAACAGCGATTTTATTGTTTTTGAGAGCCAAATTTCTTAAAACCTCAAATCTATACGAAGGTACATTGTTATTTACTTCATTTCTCAATCCTCGACACTACATCTTCTTTCACTCCACAACGTTTCACCCTATAAGACGCACGTAGGTTTTAGAGAAGGACAATATGGAAAAATATATTTTTCATTACACCTCAGGTCAGACCACTAATCAGAACCCCAATGTTAATAAGACCTCCTTAAGATCAGACGTCAGCTCAGACCCTAAAGTAAATGACCCCCCTCAATCAAACCTCAGATAAGAGCCCCATTATCATCCATGATGCCTCTCATATCCCCCATTATGATTCTCAACACCCCATTGCCTCAGATCAGCCCCAAGTTTCATAAAATAAAAAAGCACTTGCCTCTCTGGCTCCTGGATGCCGCTGCGCCTCACCACCCGCGCTCTGTGTTCCTCCTGCTGTCGGCTGTGCTGTGAACTGGTGTGCACAGCGTGACGCCACAGAGCGCCTCACACTGTGCGCAGCCCTGCACAGCCTACAACCTAGGACCAGGAAGCGGTGAGTACAGAGCCTTCACCGCTTCCTGGTCTTCACCCTCCTGCCTATTTTTGCTATGGGCAACAAAAATGCTATCGCACTGTACATGTGAGCCCGCACATGGAAGAGCCAATATCAGGGGGCTAAAGAGCCGCATGTGGCTCTAGAGCCGCAGTTTGCTGACCACTGCTTTAGGCCCAAGTTTTTAATTATCACAAGGGGTATTTTAGCATTTTTATTTTTCAATCTGCTAACCCTAACACTTTTGTTTTTTAAACCTCTTACCCTAACACTACTCCAAACTATTTCTATTATTTTCATGACTATGAAAATTGTAGATTCACACTGAAGGCATCAAAACTATGAATTAACACATGTGGAATCATATACATAACAAAAAAGTGTGAAACAACTGAAAATATGTCATATTCTAGGTTCTTCAAAGTAGCCACCTTTTGCTTTGATTACTGCTTTGCACACTCTTGGCATTCTCTTGATGAGCTTCAAGAGGTAGTCACCTGAAATGGTCTTCCAACAGTCTTGAAGGAGTTCCCAGAGATGCTTAGCACTTGTTGGCCCTTTTGCCTTCACTCTGCGGTCCAGCTCACCCCAAACTATCCCGATTGGGTTTAGGTCCGGTGACTGTGGAGGCCAGGTCATCTGGCGCAGCACCCCATCACTCTCCTTCATGGTCAAATAGCCCTTACCCAGCCTGGAGGTGTGTTTGGGGTCATTGTCCTGTTGAAAAATAAATGATGGTCCAACTAAACGCAAACCGGATGGAATAGCATGCCGCTGCAAGATGCTGTGGTAGCCATGCTGGTTCAGTATGCCTTCACTTTTGAATAAATCCCCAACAGTGTCACCAGCAAAGCACCATCACACCACCTCCTCCATGCTTCACGGTGGGAACCGGGTATGTAGAGTCCATCCGTTCACCTTTTCTGCGTTGCACAAAGACACGGTGGTTGAAACCAAAGATCTTAAATTTGGACTCATCAGACCAAAGCACAGATTTCCACCTATCTAATGTCCATTCCTTGTGTTCTTTAGCCCAAACAAGTCTCTTCTGCTTGTTGCCTGTCCTTAGCAGTGGTTTCCTAGCAGATATTCTACCATGAAGGCCTTATTCACACAGTCTCCTCATAACAGTTGTTCTAGAGATGTGTCTGCTGCTAGAACTCTGTGTGGCATTGACCTGGTCTCTAATCTGAGCTGCAGTTAACCTGTGATTTCTGAGGCTGGTGACTCGGATGAACTTATCCTCCGCAGCAGAGGTGACTCTTGGTCTTTCTTTCCTGGGGCGGTCCCCATGTGAGCCAGTTTCTTTGTAGCGCTTGATGGTTTTTGTGACTGCACTTGGGGACACTTTCAAAGTTTTCCCAATTTTTCGGACTGACTGACCTTAATTTCTTAAAGTACTGATGGCCACTCGTTTTTCTTTACTTAGCTGCTTTTTTCTTGCCATAATACAAATTCTAACAGTCTATTCAGTAGGCCTATCAGCTATGTATCCACCTGACTTCTCCACAACGCAACTGATGGTCCCAACCCCATTTATAAGGCAAGAAATCCCACTTATTAAACCTGACAGGGCACACCTGTGAAGTGAAAACCATTTCAGGTGACTACCTCTTGAAGCTCATCAAGAGAATGCCAAGAGTGTGCAAAGCAGTAATCAAAGCAAAAGGTGGCTACTTTGAAGAACCTAGAATATGACATATTTTCAGTTGTTTCACACTTTTTTGTTATGTATATAATTCCACATGTATTAATTCATAGTTTTGATGCCTTCAGTGTGAATCTACAATTTTCATAGTCATGAAAATAAAGAAAACTCTTTGAATGAGAAGGTGTGTCCAAACTTTTGGTCTGTACTGTATATAACACTAACCTACACTATTTTATAAAAAAACAAAACACTGAAGTTCTGTGGGGAGTAACGGTGGTTGGAGGATGGGGTGTCAGGGGAACAGTGTGTGTGTTTGGGGCACTGTGTGGTGTAATAATTCACTTGTCAGAATGAGGAAATCAGAGCTGCGCTGTGTGATTTATTTTAATTTTTTAATTTTCTTCCCAGCCGGCAAGCAGGATGCGCTGCGATTGGTCACTCAGATCTATTACAGCAATCGTGAAACAGGGACCACAGTGATTGGTCCTCTGGCGGGTTCCTGGACAGCTCCGCTGTCCGTGACACCTGTTAAAATGCCGGTGTCACCGCAAGTATACTTGCGGTAACACTTTCATTTCATGACGTACTGTGCACATCATGTTGCCTTATCTAACGCCACATCATGACGTACATAGTACGTCATTCATCAAAAGGCGTTAATTCCCACTAAGGCCTAATTCACACGTCTTTGATTTTCATCAAAGCCAAAACCAGGTGCAGATCAAAGGCACAGAACCTGCGTAAATCTTTCCATTATACATTACATCTTCGTAGGCTGCACCCCTGGTTTTGGCTCCCAGTCACTGATTGAAATCGCTGACATGTGAACTAGGCCTAACTCTAAGGGGTTAAGAGGGTATACCTGCTTGTGTGTCAATCGTTAAGTGAGACCACCCCTTGAACTCAGAAGTCCATGGGGATCAGCAATTTACATCACAAGATTAGAATTCATAGATAATTTTCTTCTACAAAACTAGCTGCACAACTATAGGATGTCTAATCTGCTCTGCACAAAGGCCATGAGACCAGTGGACATGACAGCGGAGGCTGTGCATGGCCCCTTCCAGCAGTTGGACCACCACTGACTTGATATTGATGACCTATCTTGACCATAGGCTATCAATATTTAAATCCTAGACAAACCCCTTTAATAGGGGAGTCTGGGAAGATGGCAAAGTGTAGGTATTTATTTCAGTAGGGAGGGAGAATACATCACTGGCACATGTCGGGTTCAGCCAGGCTGCCTCCACAGACTTCAACTTCTGTACCTTCTGTATGGCTCATCGGCTGCTTGTCTCTCACATGGTACATTTGATTTTGTTGTAACAGGTAAAATTCACTGAGTTTAAAGTTGTCAATGTGCTGGCAGTGTGCACTATGCCTTTTGAAATAAGACTACCGGAATTTACGAAAAATAACCGACCTTATGCCAGGCAAGTGCTCTCATTTATTGTATTTCCTTTTTTATTTTTCCCCACAGTTTTTATTAAGACTAAAAAATGTTGTTGTATTTGCAGTTATGAACCTGAACTTCACCCTGCCGTTTGCTATAGGATAAAGTCTTTAAGATCAACACTGCAGATCTTCTCCACCGGAAGTATTACAGTCACAGGTAATAACTGTACATGCGGTACAAACAAGTTGCTGGGCAGTGGCGGACTGGGAACTTAACCACCTCCCATCTGCCCGTTGACTATAAACGTCCAGGAGGTGGATCTCTATCTCTAAATGGACGTTTCTGAACGTCCATTTAGAGATGGCAGCTGCACGCTAATCGTGCAGCTGCAGAGCGGGGGGCCTGCTGTCAGTGACAGCAGGGCAACCCAGAGAGAAGGCAGGGTCAGTTCCCAGGTATCCCTGCCTTCTAGATCTCTGTATACACAGCGCTCAACGAGCGCTGTGTGTAAAGATCAGGACGCACTATGTGCTTCCTGTCTCGGCTCGGCGGTCATGTGACCCCGAGGGGGGTGAACACCGTAAAAAAAAAAAAAAAAAAAAAAAAAAAGCCTATGCCCTCTAAAATAGTACCAATCAAACAGTCACCTCATTCTGCAAAAAAATGAGAACCTAACTAAGACAATTGGTAAAAAAAAAAACTAAAAAAACCTATGGAGACACTAAAACATCATTTTTTATTTTTTTTTCGTTTCAAAAATGCGATTATTGTGTAAAACTTAAATAAGAAAAAGTATACATATTTAGTATCGCCACGTCCGTAACGATCTGCTCTATAAACATGTCACATGACCTAACCGCTCAGGTGAACGCTTTCAAAATAAATAAACTGCTAAAACAACCAATTTTTTTGGGGTCACCTTGCCCCATAAAGTGTTATAATGAATGATCAAAAATGGTACCAATAAAAACTTCAACTCTTCCTGCAAAAAACGAGCCCCTGCACAAGACGATCGGCAGTGAAATTAAAAAAATGACGTTCAGAAAATGGAGACACAAAAACATAACTTTTTTTCAAAAATGCTTTATTATGTAAAACTGAAACAAACAAACAAAGAAAGTAGACATATTTGATATCATTGCGTCCGTAACAACCTGCTCTTCAAAAATGGCAAATGATCTACCCTGTCAGATGAGTGTTGTAAAAAATAAAAACAGGGCCAAAGCAGAATTTTTTTTGGGTTACCTTGCCTCACAAAAAGCATAATATAGAGCAATTAAAAATCATATGTACCCCAAAATAGTATCAATAAAACTGGCACCTTATCCCCTAGTTTCCAAAATGGGGTCCCTTTTTGGGAGTTTCTACTGTAAGGGTGCATCAGGGGGCTTCAAATGCAACAAAGCATCTAAAAACCAGTTCAGTAAAATCTGCCTTCCAAAAACCATATGGCGTTCCTTTTATTCTGCACCCTGCCATGTGCCCTTGCATCAGTTTACGACCACATGTGGGGTGTTTCTGTAAACTGCAGAATTGGGGTAATAAATATTGAGTTTTGTTTAGCTGTTAGCCCTCGATGTGTTAAAGAAAAAAAATGGATTAAAATGGAAAATCTGCCCAAAAAGTGAAATTAAAAAATTTGATCTCCATTTTCCTTTAATTCTTGTGTAACACCTAAAGGGTTATCAAAGTTTGTAAAATCAGTTTTAAGTAACTTGAAGGGGGTATTTTCTACAATGGGGTCATTTATGGGGGTATCCACTATGTAAGCCCCCCACAAAGTGACTTCAGACCTGAACTGGTCCTTATAAGTGGGTTTTGGCAATTTTCTTAAACATTTTAAGAATAGCTTCTAAAATTCTAAGCTATCTAACGTCCTAAAAAATAAAATGACATTTACAAAATGATGTCAACATAAAGTAGACGTATAAATATTTTATGAGGTATCACTTTCTATTTTAAAAGCAGAGAAATTGAAATTTAGAAAACTGCTAATTTTTTTAATGTTTGGGTAAATTTGGGATTTTTTCATAAATAAAGGTGAAATATATTGACTCAAAAAAACAATCTCAGAATGGCTTGGATAAATAAGTGTTCCAAAGCTATTACCACATAAAGTGACACATGTCAGGTTTTTAAAATTGGGCCTGGTCAGGAAGGGGGCAAATGGCCCGGATGTGAACTGGTTAAAGGGGTTTTGCCACTAGCATTTATTATGCAGAGAAAGTGTCCATGGTTACCACCACCCTGCAGTCCAGCAGCATGGCGGTGCTTGTACACTATAGAAAAAAGTACCAGCTTACGTGAGCGACTGCTATTTTTTCTTAATAAAAGGATTGCAGAGTGGTTGTAACCATGGAAACGAGCAGTGTATAATGTAATGGAAAAATGAATCCAGCCAGCAAAGGAAGCAATATGGACAATCACAATTCACTAGTAAGTGACTTGTATTAACTTTCTCTACATAATAAATGGATGTGGACAGCACTCATATAACATTTGTGTGCTGTCCACAATTTTTTTTGCGGCCCCATAGAAATTAATGGGTCCGCATTTGATCCCTATGAAATGCAAGCCAAAAATACGTTTGTTTGCATGAGTCCTAAATGTGTATACATATGTACATAACTCTGTCACTGATAATTGACCGGGGGCAGTCTTAAAGGGGTTGTCTCACTTCACAAGTGGTATTTATCATGTAGAGAAAGTTAATACAAGGCACTTACTAATGTATTGTGATTATCCATATTGCCTCCTTTGCTGGCTTCATACATTTTTCCATCACATTATACACTGCTTGTTACCATAGTTATGACCACCCTGCAATCCATCAGTGGTGGTCGTGCTTGCACACTATAAGAAAAATTGCCTGCCTCTCTGGTGGCCGGGACCGTGGGGGCTGACGTAAGCTGGTACTTATCTATAGTGTACAAGCACCGCCATGCTGCTGGACTGCAGGGTGGTCGTAACCATGGAAACTTTCTCTGCATAATAAATATTATTTGCTGAAGTGGCAAAACGCCTTTAAAGTGGCCCTGGAAAAAAAAACTAAGTGGCCCCAAATTGTAGGTGACTCCAAGTTGACAGAACGCGGGCCAACACAAACCACAAGTAGGCAGGGCCAGCAGTATCATAGCGCAGCACAAAATACCGCCCCAACAAAACCAAATACCACAGTGCAGCATATATTACTGCCCTATCTCCATATTAAGGATGGTGATACAGTAGAATTCAGGAAGTACTGAAGTATCTGGCCAGCGGCCATGAGGAGGGCATGGGCAGCCCCCTGTGCAATAGCCCACTGGGAAATTTCCCCGTAGGTTATATGGCCAGTCTGCCCCTGTAGGTAGGTAGGTGAAGGGATAGAGACAGGAAAGTCATGTGCTCACTTCAAAAGTATAACGTTTTGGTAATGGCAAGATTTAGTTTTACCCGTGCAGCTATAGTTAATGGGGTTCTCCGGGCTTTACCTAAATTCTGTGTATCTGTTAACCTATGGAAGAGAGAAAGTTTCAGCAGAATTTACCCTTCTGTCGCGCCGCCGATTCCGCCATCTTGGCTACGACTGCTTGACTGGCTGTGACGTCGTCCGCTGATGTTTCTTCCTGTCCTCCGGCATGTACATTATGCAGCAGAACAGGACGACACAGGAGCACATCTGGTCGGGTAGATGATGCACAGAATTTAGGTAAAACCGAGGAGAAACCCTTTAACTTTAAATAGTCTGCTGTTGCTTTAAGGCCATATTCGCATTGCAGTTACACTGTCATAGACATCAGGAAAGCTCTCTCGCTGACATGTCTAACTTATTGCATCGCTTCAGGCCAAAACTGTCCTTTCGGTCTTAATTGGCGCAGTATACATGAGTTGTTGGTTTTTTTTTTTTGTTTTTTTTTATTTATATCCATAGAATAGCGCAGTCCACTCTGTTATACAATAGATACCTCACAGTATACATTTTTTAAACTGGTGAGCCTATGTGCAACATAAGCCCCCTTTATGGATACATTTGAGGCATTTGTTAGAGATGTACATCAGGAAATCCTCCCAATGTATAGTGCTGATGTAAACTGCAAACACAATACGAGTTGACTGTAAGGCCTCATGCACACGACCGTATCTGTTTTGCGGTCTGCAAACATGGGATCCACAAAACATGGATACCGGCTGTGCGTGTCCCACACTTTTCCATTCCATCCTACTGTATAAATGGCAATTTTTTATTTTGTGGGACGGTAGATGTGGTCGGCACATGCATGACATCTATGGACTGTCCACGTTTTTCCAGTCCGATAGAAATGAATGGGTCCACATTTGACCTGCAAAAATAGCAGATCGGACGCGAACCGAAAATACACTCGTGTGCATGAGGCATATGGCTGCTTTCAAACAGGCAGTGTTTCTGTCTGGGTGCTGTGTAAGCTGAGAATGGACATGGCACAGACTCCGCACAGTGTTCTGTCCACGTTTTATGCATCCTCTTAAAATGAGGATCTGATGCGGAACAAATGAAGGTTGTTTGCATGATGCCTACAGTTGCATAAACCACGTATCCCCTGTAAATACCCACAATTAGCCTTTGTCTTCTGATGTCAATGCTGCTCGTTCTTGCTCTGGTATTTTTCATTCGTAGAATTTTCTTTCTTTTTTTTCCCCCCTTTTAGGTCCAGATGTGAAGTCCGTTGCCACCGCTGTGGAGCAAATCTACCCGTGTGTATTTGGAAGCAGGAAACAAATTTTGTAAATAACCACTTCTGCATTGAGATTTTATGACCATGCACCTTTTTTTAAGAAGACATCTAAAGCAGGCATGCTCAACCTGCGGCCCTTCAGCTGTTGCAAAACTACAACTCCCAGCATGCCGGAACGGCCTACAGCAGGGCATTGTGGGAGTTGTAGTCTTACAACAGCTGGAGGGCCGCAGGTTGCGCATGCCTGCTCTAGATGTAAAGAAATCTAACTTGATCAGATAAATAGGACCAACAAAGGGACAACTCTTTATATTACCCGCCGTCTATCACAGTGTTCAGACTCTGCATCCAGAGACGTTTCTGTGTTTTTAGAAAAAGGACAGTTTACAAGACTTGGACCTGCTGCTTTGAAACAACTGTGCTATTTATTTGTGAAGTGATTCCCATGTACTCTGACGGAGAGAGCTGTAATTATGTGCACTAACGCAACCCCTCTGTTTGAGCTTGTGGTTTATTTATAGTCTTTTTTTTATTTTCATTTTATGGTTTTAAATTTTTAATTTTAATTTTTTTTTTTTATATGGGCACCAAAGAAACTGTTAAAGTTTTCTTCTCACTCATCGAATGTGTTTTTATAAATGTTCTGTTGTCATAGCACAAATGTTTTTTTTTTTTTTTTTTTGTTTTTTCTTCTTCTTCTTGGTCATGTAAATATTTTTTAATAAAAATGAATTGATTAACAAGTCTATTTTTTTCATATTCCTATGCTGCAGTCAAAGGTTCTGTAGGGCAGCTGATTCCATTGGAGCAGATGGCTGTGGTTCACACCATTTCTATGGCTAGTTTTAGTTTGCCTTTAGTAGTAAGTAGGGATGGGCTCGCCCAAGAGAGGATCGTTAGGTGGATCCACTATAAGGACTGTTTCACTCTAGCAGTGCAGTCCGGGAATCGCATCCCGTGTGTGAGCGTGATACTCCGTTCAGGACTTGCAGGAGCACGTGGCATTATACTGATTTATAATGCTGTGTGTCTCTGCATGACCTTGTTGCTACAGAATCATAGTGACAGCTTTGTCTCTGTGATTCTGTGGCAATAAGCAAATGCAGAGACACACAGCATTATAATGCCATGCGAGACGTGCAGTGTACAGAATGGACGATCATGCTCACAGGCTGAAAGTCATTTCCGGCCTGCACACGCTCGTCTGAATGAATCCTAATGGGACCCGAAGATCCAGCGGAAGACAATGATCTGTAGATGGAGGGTGCGTCATCAGAATAACTTTCTCGGCTGTCCATGGTCCCGCCACTGCTCAGTCTCCATCCACTTCCGTTACCTGCACAAACAGGAAACACCAGTCAATCACAGGTCTAAGCATTTCGAACACTACCTCACAGTAGTGACGTTGTGCTGTGCGACTGGACAAGTGAGTAGTTTTTTTCTTTATGTTCAGGAGGACGCCAATGGTTGTATGCTCCAAGGCCGGAAACCCCTTTTGGGGGGGGGGGGGGGAAGAGTTTAAGGGGGAGCATATCACTGATACTCTATATTGTGTGCTGATATGACCTGTGGTGCTATTGGCATGCCTGTCCCAACCTGCGGCCCTCCAGATGTTGCAAAACTCCCAGCATGCCCAGACAACCTACAGCAAGGCATGGTGGGAGTTGTAGTTTTACAATAGCTGGAGGGTTGCTGAGCATCGATGAGGTAGGGGAAGCCTTGGCAGCAATAGGGCCAGCTTCCTGTACGCATCCATTGCTTGAAAAGTGGAACTAAGGACTGGTATCTAACTCCAAATTGATCCACAGGGCTTCATTTATTCAGATGAGTAAATTTAACCCCAGGAACCTCTGCATGACCAGATGGAATGTGAATGAAGACGTTTCTCTACATCCAGAGGATTATATCGCCTGATAATGGGACAAGTGTAATGGTCTGAAAATCACTGCCATCAGTGGCGAAATGAATAAAATGTGATGTCTACACTTGGATGATATGTTGGCCGTTATCATCGTTATATTGTGAGGAACCCTGCTGAAAGAATAGATGCTGATAACAGATGAATTGCTGACATTAATGTTGTGGATCTTGGCTTTTGCCTGCTATGACTGGCGGTATAGACACATCTGTATACTGTGCAGTGCTGCTTATTGGTGGTAGACCCTGAAATGCCTACACCCCTTTCATCAATGTTTTTTTTATTTTTATCAATTTTTTTTTATTCTTTTTACTTTTGGGGATTTATTATATTGAATAAAAGTAATGTTTTAGAGTAATAGGTTTTCTCCATGGCAATAATACTCTATGGGACTTGGAATTAGCTTGGCTCGGCTATTTTTGGAACTCCCATAGCAATGAATGGAGGGTGGCTGATCTCCCTTCACTTCAGGAGTCCCGTTCTAGAAATAGGAATGGGTCCCAAAGGTGAGACCTACACCTATCTGACATGTGTGGCATATCCTAGTGATATGCCATAAATGTTGATATGGGACAACCCTTTTAATGGGAAGAATATCATTGTGTGGAGCCTCTGATGGTAGTGTGAGATGTTAAAAATTGTCATGGTTAAGTGCTATAGCTTTTTCTTCCCAGCAGAGGGCAGTAGTATGCTCTCTAAATTGATACTAAATGAGAAAACAGTTTGTAGCATATAGCATGTCGTATGTGTGTATATATAGGTATACAAAACAGACAAAAGCATGCTGCAACCACATAGAAGAAAATATTCTGTTAGGCTGCGTCCACGTGAAAAGGCATTATGCTAAATTTCTTGTATGGATTTTTGTGCAGATCTTGCTTAAGAAGTGAGTGGGATTCAAAAAAACACAGTTAAGGTCCATTCACACGTCCTGTTTTTTTTCATCCTGAAAAACGGTCCGTTTTTTGCGGATCCGTTGTTCCTGAAAATGTTTCCGTATGTCATCCGTTTTTTTGCGGATCCACAAAAAACGGAAACATGTATACATTTCAATAATCAAATAAAGTTGTTTGGATTTCTTTGAAAAAAAAAATAAATAAAAAAATTTGTTATGTGTTTCCAGGAACGGAATCCGCAAAAAACGGATGACATACGGAATGACATCCGAATGTCATCCGTTTTTTGCGGATCCATTGACTTTGTATTGTACCAGGATCCGATTTTTCAGGACAAGAATAGGACATGTTTTATATTTAAACGGACATGCGGAACGGAACAACGGAAACGGACAGCACACATTGTGCTGTCCGATTTTTTTCCAGGACCCATTGAAAATGAATGGGTCCAGATCTGGTCCTGATCTGTTCCTGAAAAAACGGAACAGATCAGGAAAGAAAAAACGGATGTGTGAATGGACCCTTAAGGGTGGACATGCCATATGTGCAGCCGATGTAGGGAAAAGGGGCCAATATCCATCTTAAAATTTTTTAACAGTACTTTCTTCTTATTGTCGACTAGGTTGCTACTGAAGGACTTTTGATTGGCCTCAAAAGAAATCGATATATAGGAAAGGAATGTGTAGTATTGTAACTTTTTAGTGGGAGAGAAAAAAAAATCGCCCACTGATAAATCGGCACCCCTCTAAGACTGGGTTCACAACACGTTTTGTACGTTTTTAACGTAGTAAAACAGAAAAAAACTATACAACTTAAATGGACCTCTGTGGTGACAGATGCCTCACATATATACACTTTTTTTTTGTGTACGTTAAATGCATGACAAAACCGTGTGAACCCACCCTAATAGGTACTGTAAATTAAAACTACTACTTTATTTCATTTTTCCTTTGAAAAAAAAAATCTGGCTATGAAATGAAAAAGTGATTTTAAAATCACTAATGTCATAGGTGTTGACCTATGTAGTCACTACTGTCAGTTATTTACTGGTCAGTTATATTTTCAAATTGTAGCTCCCTATCTCAGACTGGTGTGCCGGACAGCCAGTCTAATAGCTATTGCTTCCATCTGCTAGTCCGCATATTAAAAGATGTTATACTTCATACGTGTGTCCCCTGCACTCAGCAGCGTCATCAGGGGGTATGGGACAACCAAGTGCTTAAGGGCGTGTATCATAGAAAATCTGCCTCCTTTTATAGCCTTCTATGACTCCTCCGGTGGACCAACGCCTCCTGATGGTGTTACTGTTCATGGTTGGTCAGTTGGGAGTCATATGATCACACCTTGCAAGGTAACTCCTGCCTCCTGACTACAATGTCGGTAGGAATGGCATGCATTCCAGCAATTCCCATACCGGAAGTGACATGCGTTCCATTGAAGTTAGACTCGCACTGGGCCGGAAATAGCTGAATTAGACCTAGTCTACATTTTATTTTTTCCCCTCATTGTTTTTCACGGACGTGTGCTGTCCGCATTTGCCACAGGCAGCACACGTACCCATTGATTTAAACCCTTAACGCCCAGCTCTGTACATGTACGGCGCTCGCAGGGTCTTTATAGATAGCGCCCGCCCTTGAGCTCTGCCGGCACCATAGCCAGGCATGGTCGACTGCTTCTTATAGCAGACACCCGCGGCTCATGCCCGCAACTGGCAGTAATGCTGATCGCGGACATTTAACCCCTCAGTTGCCATGGTTAATTCCTACCATGGCATCTGAGCGCATGAAACACCGGAAGTGCCCGCTTCCAGTAATGCCCCGGCTCCCCCATGCAGCGTTCGGAGGAGCTGGAGCTTGTGTGCAGCAGCCCCTGTCTTTGTGAATAACGGTATTTCCTATGGAGCCCTTGCCTGGTAATAGGGCTCCATAGGACAGTAGTAAAATCATCATAGATTTCAATGCAAGTGCATTGGAGGTTATGATAATAGCAATAAAAATAAAGTTTAAAAAAAAAATAAAAATAAAAAATGCACATCATGGGTGTCGAGATGTGCAAAAACATCCATAGTATAAAAATATATTCCCCATACAGAAAAAAGTGTCCAAATGGACGATTTGACGTTTTTGGGTCACTTAATTTTCTACCATTTTTTTTTTAATAAAAAGTGATCATAAAGTCATACATATACTTTCATATCAATGAAAATTTTAGATCGCCCCGTAAAAAATAAACCCCCATACAGCTCCGTACACATAATTACAAAAAAGTTATAGGGGTAAAAAAATGGCAACAAAAATAAAACATTTTCTCGCCCATTTTCCTTGGGGGACACAGAAGACCTTGGGTATAGCTCAGCTCCCTAGGAAGCGTGACACTAAGTGAAAACTGTTAAGCCCCTCCTCCAGCAGCTATACTCTCAGCCTGGAGAGAGAGACTGACAGTTTTTGCTTAGTGTCCAAGGAGACACATGTTTTTCTCCTTGTTGTTTTAAATTTTGAGTTTTACTTTTTTATTTTTCTTCCAGACCATCAGGGACAACAGAGACGCACTAGACCTCTCTGTTTCTCCCGGGGTTGAGCTGCGCCAGTGCCGGTCACCCGCACTGCTGCCTCCCCCACAGAATGCAAGGTGGACCAGGGCAGCCTAGCTCCCCTGCATCCCGCCAGCGCAAGGATCCCCCGCACGCCAAGTCCCTCTTCCAGCGTCCTGCCACTACGGTGCCAGTGGCTGAAGGGGCGACCCTGCTGGAACGGACCGAGGATGAAGACGGCTGATGGTGAGAGAGTGGCTTATCCAGCCCTACGTCCCCCCCACCCCGGTCTCCTGCGTGCCTGACCCACATACTGTGCCTCTGGACCCTTCCCCTGCTGGACCTAGGCTGGCCCCTGGGGTGCCACAGGGCAGCAATCTGCTCCCTGCTCCCCCCCTCCTGGCCCCCATAGGACATGCAGCTGGCTGTCTCCCCACCGCTAGCTGCAGAATGCTGCAACATAGGTTCTGCCGCATTGCCTCCCTTCTCCTGCCGGTTCCTCCTCTATCCGCATGGGCACCCAGTCTCGGGGTCCCCCCATCTCCTTACCGGGGCGTTGCTCAGGGCTGGGGCCCACTCCTGACGGCAGTGGCGTAAGGCCTCGCCTCCAGCCGGCATGGACATTCCGGTGCGGCCGGGCTGCGCTAAAATTTTGGACCAGGCTTCGCGGCTTGCTGGGCCGTCATTCCAGCGCTCCATCCGGGCCCCTGACTCTTCCGGCCTGCGGGGTGGGCTCCCGCGGCCGGCATTGGACTTGAACACAATGCTCCAACAGGCCCCGGGCGACTGTTGGTGCATTCCGGTTGGCCGGGCGCCGCAAATTTTGTCCCAGGCTTTCCGGCCTGCTGGGCCGCAATTCCGGCGCTCCATCCGACCCCTGACTCTTCTGGCCCGCGGGGTGGGCACCCGCGGCCGGTATGATGCGCCACTCCGCCTCAGGTCCCAGCGGTACAGAGTACTGTGCGGCCCCGGCTTCACGGCCTACTAGGCCGCAAAATTTCGGCCTCTGTTGGAGGGCGCGGGAACTTCTCCAGGTGCAAATTCTTCCCGCCTGGAGGTTCCTCCGCCCCCAGAGAATCGCAGCGCTGCCCCCCCAGGCCGGATCCCTGTTAACCCTTTGGGTACAGGCCGGCTCCCAAAGGGCCTGTATGGCTGACCCCCCTTTTTCCTGCCTCTCAGAGAATATGTGCCCCTGTATGGTGGCTCCCCTTTCTGCCTCAGGGAGGCTGTGTTATAAAAAATAAAAATATAATAAATAAATAGATAACTAACAGATTTCTTGTGGGCTGCACAGGACGCTGCAGCCTCATCTCAGTAGTGCTGCCTGTATACATGCCCCCCTTCCATAGGTGGCATGGTGTCGCGCTCCCCGGCTGCGGCGCTGCCAGGTGCATTTTCCCCTTCTAGGCGGATACGGCCCTGGCCAAGTGCATGCAGCCCTTTCTGTAGGCAGCATTCGTCACCCTCTCCAGTTATGGTGCCTGCCATGTGCATGACCCCACCTCCTAGGCGGATACTGCACTCTCCCTGACTGCGGGCTGGCCTGGTGCATGACCCCCTTCTTAGGCGGAACGCTGCACTCTCACTGTATTTGCTGTCGGCCATGTGTGTGACCCCTTTCCATAGGCGGAACGTTGCACTCTCATTGGATTCGCTGCCGGCCTTGGGCATGCCTCCTTCCCTCAGGCGGCATACATGCACTCTCTCTGTCTGTGGTTGTTCTCTCGTCGGTACGTTGCTGGCCATGTGCATGAACCCCATACATGGCGGGATGCTTGCACTCTCACTGATCCGCTGCCGGCCATATGCATGACCTCTCTTCCGTGGGCGGTGTACGCACTCTCACTGGATTCGCTGCCGGCCATGTGCGTGACCCTCTTCCATAGGCAGCATGCTGCACTCTCATTGGATTCGCTGCCGGCCTTGGGCATGCCTCCTTTCCTCAGGCGACATACACACATTCTCACTGACTGTGTTTGTCTCTCGCCAGTACGTTGCTGGCCATGTGTATGACCCCCATACATGGCAGGGTGCTCGCACTCTCCCTGGATGCTATGCTGGCCATGTGTATGACCCCCCCCCCCCCTTTCTGGGCGGCATACTGCACTTTCACCGGATACGTTGCTGGCCATGAGCATGGCCCTCTAACATGGGTGGAACGCTTGCACTCCCGTTGGATACGGTGCTGGCCTTGTGCGTGACCACCCCTCATTCCATGGGCTGAATTTTGCACGCTCACGAGATTTATGGCCTTGTACAGTGGGATGCGAAAGTTTGGGCAACCTTGTTAATCGTCATGATTTTCCCGTATAAATCGTTGGTTGTTACGATAAAAAATGTCAGTTAAATATATCATATAGGAGACACACACAGTGATATTTGAGAAGTGAAATGAAGTTTATTGGATTTACAGAAAGTGTGCTATAATTGTTTAAACTAAATTAGGCAGGTGCATAAATTTGGGCACTGTTGTCATTTTATTGATTCCAAAACCTTTAGAACTAATTATTGGAACTCAAATTGGCTTGGTAAGCTCAGTGACCCCTGACCTATATACACAGGTGAATCCAAATATGAGAGAGAGTATTTAAGGGGGTCAATTGTAAGTTTCCCTCCTCTTTTAATTTTCTCTCTCAATCTGTCTCAAAACAACTCTCAAATGACCTGAAGACAAAGATTGTTCACCATCATGGTTTAGGGGAAGGATACAGAAAGCTGTCTCAGAGATTTCAGCTGTCTGTTTCCACAGTTAGGAACATATTGAGGAAATGGAAGACCACAGGCTCAGTTCAAGTTAAGGCTCGAAGTGGCAGACCAAGAAAAATCTCGGATAGACAGAAGCGACGAATGGTGAGAACAGTCAGAGTCAACCCACAGACCAGCACCAAAGACCTACAACATCATCTTGCTGCAGATGGAGTCACTGTGCATCGTTCAACCACTCGGCGCACTTTACACAAGGAGATGCTGTATGCGAGAGTGATGCAGAGGAAGCCTTTTCTCTGCCCACAGCACAAAAAGTGCCGCTTGAGGTGGGCTAAAGCACATTTGGACAAGCCAGCTTCATTTTTGAATAAGGTGCTGTGGACTGATGAAACTAAAATTGAGTTATTTGGCCATAACAAGGGGCGTTATGCATGGAGGAAAAAGAACACAGCATTCCAAGAAAAACACCTGCTACCTACAGTAAAATATGGTGGTGGTTCCATCATGCTGTGGGGCTGTGTGGCCAGTGCAGGGACTGGTAATCTTGTCAAAGTTGAGGAATGCATGGATTCCACTCAGTATCAGCAGATTCTGGAGATGAATGTCCAGGAATCAGTGACAAAGCTGAAGCTGCGCCGGGGCTGGATCTTTCAACAAGACAACGACCCTAAACACTGCTCAAAATCCACTAAGGCATTTATGCAGAGGAACAAGTACAACATTCTGGAATGGCCATCTCAGTCCCCAGACCTGAATAGAATTGAAAATCTGTGGTGTGACTTAAAGAGAGCTGTCCATGCTCGGAAGTCATCAAACCTGAATGAACTAAAGATGTTTTGTAAAAAGGAATGGTCCAAAATACCTTCAACTAGAATCCAGACTCTCATTGGAACCTACAGGAAGCGTTTAGAGGCTGTAATTTCTGAAAAAGGAGGATCTACTAAATATTGATTTCATTTCTTTTTTGTGGTGCCCAAATTTATGCACCTGCCTAATTTTGTTTAAACAATTATAGCACACTTTCTGTAAATCCAATAAACTTCATTTCACTTCTCAAATATCACTGTGTGTATCTCCTATATAATATATTTAACTGACATTTTTTATTGTAGCAACCAACGATTTATACAGGAAAATCATGACGATTAACAAGGTTGCCCAAACTTTCGCATCCCACTGTATGTGCTGTGCTGGACTTGTACATGTCCCCCTTCATTGGCAGAGTAGTTGCACTCTCACAAAATTCGGTGTTGGGTGAATTATTGCACACTCACTTAATGCTAGGGTAACCCTGTGCATGTCCCCCTTTCACTAGGTGGACCTCCTGCGTTCCTGCTGGATACTGTGTGGCCATGTGCATGGCCCACTTCTGGGCGAAATATGGTATGCCCTACTTCTCTGAAGTAGGTACGGCCTTGGGCATCACCCCCTTTTGGGGCGGCCCTTTGCACTCTTGCCGACTGCAGTTTGCCAGGTACATTTTGTACATTTTGTACATTTTGTACCGGGCATCACCCCCTTTCGGGGCGGACTACTTGCGTTCCATTGCATGCCATACTAGTCTTGTGCATAACTCCCTTTCAAGTTGCACTTTGGACTTCCGTAGATACTGTGGCACTCTGTGGCTGGCCCTCTTCGCTGAGTGACTTTTTTGCAGTGAGCAGACGTTCTTGTGCATTGTTTGGGCAGTGTATGCCTTCTCTTCCCATAGGTGGGTTGGCCTTCTCACTGCTTACGGGGCTGCTCGTACGTATGTCTCCTTTCCTTGCACTCTTCTCTAAAGAGAGAATTCTGTCCACCTGACCCGGACGGGCTCTACTTGCTCTCTACTGCACCGAGCTGGGTGGTACTCATTTATTTCGTTGGCCCTTCCGCACGGGGAGTGTTTGTGGTTCCTAGATGCGTACCCATTTGTCCTCCCGCGGCATTGCTTCCCTGCGCTAGTGGTCACATGGTCGAGAGTGCTGTCTGCAGCGCTCCTCGAATTCTACGTTGGCTCTGGCGGGACTACAGTTCCCTCGCCTACTACCATTTCCTCCTCTTCGGATGCAGTATGGTATGAGTCCTTCCTGTTGGAGCCCTCTGCGCTTCAGTCTGATCTGCTACCAGGTTCGGGCCGCTCTTCTCGGGAAGGTCACCCAACTTCTCTTGGGTGCTTGATTACCCAGGTCCGGACGACCTCCACCTTGGGTTCTTCAGGGTATTCGCCTTCTGCGAGGCGGTGAACCGGGCGTCTAACAGTGTAGCAGGGCTCTGCTTTTGAGCTGTCCTATGGCTTCCCTGTTGCCCACTCCTCCTTTCGGTTGGTGGTTGTTATGCCGGCCTCTGTCTCGACTGCTTTTTCTCGCCGGCTCTGTTTGGCTCCCGCCCGGTACAGATCACTGCGATGTGGCTTCTGCCCCGACCAGGCTTCAGAGGCTGTTCCTTCACTGCCCTCACCTCTGGGGAGAGCATGGTTGTTCATGTGGATGGTTCTGGTGTTCCTTTTGGCCTCGTACTGTCTCCCTTGTTCACACTGGCTGTACTAGATGTGTGCCTATTCACCGGGTCTACCGCGTTCTGTCCTCCCGCTGGGTGCAGATTGCGTTTTTCATTCTAGGCAATGGTCCTGCTGTAGACTTACCTTCTCGGTAACTTGGGAGGACTACCCTTCGGTCAAGATTGTCCTTAGTTCTCCCACACCGGGACTGTAGAATGTCTTCCTGTGGTGGCTACATCGGCATGGACTTTAGCCTGTTTTGTCCTGGCAGATGCTGGGTGGACCCTTCGGTTCCTTTCCGTCTGTCCTTCTGCTCCCCCACTCCGGGTGGATACGGGACAACGTTGCTCGGGGGCCGACCCACCAGTTTTGCCGACCCTTATGCCCGTGTTACTGGTTTGCGCCTGATCACATTGGGTTTTCACCCGCTTGCCCAGGCGACTCCAGCGTGCTCGCTAGTGTTTGCTTCTGGCCGTGTTTTGTCCAGGATCTGTTGTAGGACTTGGAGTTTTTACCTGGGGTTCTGTGGGAAGCTGGGTATCCCCCCCACTCTGCCTTTCTCTCCCCATGGTTCTGTCTTTCTCCAGTCCAGCCTGGACCTGGGACTGGGACTCTGCTACTTGAACTGTCAAGTGTCGGCGCTGTCCTTCCTCTTCCAGCGTTGCCCGGCCCTCTGGGCCTGTCAAGACCTTCTTCCACGGAGTGGCTCTTTAGTTCCTCTGTACTGTCCTCTGGTACCGCCCTGGGAACTACATACTGAGCTCTCGGCGCTCCAATCTTTCCCTTGGAGCCGTTACAGAAGTTCTCTCTGCTCCCTCTGTCCTGTACGGTTGTGTTTCCGTAGCCATTGTGTCTCTGATGGGTGCCTGAATGGCGGCCCTTCTTGTTCCGAGCCTTCTGTCTTTCCCCAGGACAGGGCTGTTCTCCATCCCGTCTCTTCCCTCCTTCTGAAGGTGGTGTTTGCCTTTCATCTCAACGAGGCATTCGTCCTCCCCTTCCCACCCCCAGGAACGGACACTTCACCGATTTGGACGTTGTTTGGGCCTTGCAGTTTTTACTTGGAGATCTCCGACTCTTGCCGACGTTCGGTCTCTTGTGTTTCCCGGAGGTCTGTGCAATGGTTTGACGGCCTCCAGGGTGGCTTTCCTCCGCTTTATCAGAGTGGCTATTGCTGAGGTTACCGCACCAAGGGCAGGGTTCTGCCTTTGGTGTCACCGTTCATTTCACCAGAGCGGTCGGTGCCTTCTGGGCCGGAGGCATTGGGCTTCGGCCATGCATTTGTGCAAGGCGGCCAGTGGTCTTCCTTGCACGCCTTACCGAGTTCTACAGGGTGCATACTCGGGCTTCGGCGGATGATGCCTTGGGCCGCCTGGGTCTGCAGGCGGCGGTTCCTTGATGCCTTCGGGTGCTTCGCCTTGGTGCTGTGGTCCCTCCCCTCTTGGACTGCTCTTGAACGTCCCAAGGTCTTCTGTGTCCCCCAAGGAAAATGGGCGAGAAAACAAGATTTTTGTATAACTTACCAGTAAAATCTTTCTCGCTCTTCCTTGGGGGACACAGCACCCACCCATTCATTGTTTTTTTCTACACTGTTTCCGAGTTTGTTTTACCCATTGGGTAGTTGGCTTGTTGGTTCCACTTGTTGGACTTTGCCTTTTCTCACTACTTGGACTCTCAATTGGCAGTCTCTCTCTTCAGGCTGAGGGTATAGATGTGGAGGAGGGGCTTAACAGTTTTCACTTAGTGTCACGCCTAGGGAGCTGAGCTATACCCAAGGTCTTCTGTGTCCCCCAAGGAAGAGCGAGAAAGAGATTTTACTGGTAAGTTATACAAAAATCTCAATTTTTCCCCACTTTGTATTTTTTTTATCACTATCAAAACGCAAGTAAAACTATACATATAAGGTATCGCCGGATTCGTACTGACCTGTAGAATAAAAGTAACTTGTCAGTTTTATCGTACATCGAACATCATAAATAAATAAAAACGTAAAACTGTGGTGGAATTTCTTTCTTTTTTTTTTCTTTTTTGCTATTTCACCCTATTTGGAATTTTTCCCCACTACATCATATATTAAATAGTGGCATTGAAAAGTACAACTTGTCCCGCAGAAATCAAGCCCTCATATGGCTATGTGAACAGAAAAAAAAAAAACTATGGCTCTGGGAAGGCAGGGAGCGCAAAACAAAAACGCATAAAATAAATAAATAAATACATTTCCGGGCCTTAAAGGGTTACATGTATCTGTTCATATTTCAGTATATTTTTACTGACAGTGGGTTTACTGACAGAAGAGATGCCGGCTGCGCGAACAAGTGGATTAAGGTGAGTTAATTTTTATTTTATTTTTTTTACCCCTCCAGCCCTATTGTACTATGAATTCTGTATTTAGAATGCTATTATTTTCCCTTATAACCATGTTATAAGGGAAAATCATACAATCTACACAACCTTGAACCCAAACCTGAACTTCAGTGAAGAAGTTTGGGGCTGGGTACCACATTCAGTTTTTTATCACGCGGGTGCAAAACACATTGCACCCACGCGATAAAAACTGAACAACGGAACGCAATCACAGTCAAAACTGACTGCAATTGCGTACCTACTCGTGCGGGTTTGCCGCAACGCATCCGGACCTTATCCGGACACGCTCGTGTGAAAGAGGCCTAAGTCCTTTTAGTGATTGACAGCTTTCCCTTTATGACTGTGTATACACAGATTGCTGTCAATCACTGAACAGTGTCAATCTGTGCATACACAGTCATAAAGGGAAAGCTGTCAATCACTAAAAGGACTTAGGCCTCTATCACACGAGCGTGTCCGGATAAGGTGTGTTGCGGCAAACCCGCGCGAGTAGGTACCCAATTGCAGTCAGTTTTGACTGTGATTGCGTTCCGTTGTTCAGTGCCTTGACTTCAAAGCCCAGAATTAGCAGGAATTCATATAAATGAAATACAGTTATACAGAATTTTTTCCCACAACTATATACAATCTGCTCAGCTCCTCATGCTCTATAACATGCTGCCTGCAGCTCAGACACCACATTCAATGTGACAGGTTCCCTTTAAATCCATATGATAAAATAAATATTACATGGACAAATAAATAAGAGATATACACTCACCTAAAGAATTATTAGGAACACCTGTTCTATTTCTCATTAATGCGATTATCTAGTCAACCAATCACATGGCAGTTGCTTCAATGCATGTAGGGTTGTGGTCCTGGTCAAGACAACCTCCTGAGTTCCAAACTGAATGTCAGAATGGGAAAGAAAGGTGATTTAAGCAATTTTGAGCGTGGCATGGTTGTTGGTGCCAGACGGGCCAGTCTGAGTATTTCACAATCTGCTTAGTTACTGGGATTTTCACACACAACCATTTCTAGGGTTTACAAAGAATGGTGTGAAAAGGGAAAAACATCCAGTATGCGGCAGTCCTGTGGGCGAAAGTGCCTTGTTGATGCTAGAGGTCAGAGGAGAATGGGCCGACTGATTCAAGCTGATAGAAGAGCAACGTTGACTGAAATAACCACTCGTTACAACCGAGGTATGCAGCAAAGCATTTGTGAAGCCACAACACGCACAACCTTGAGGCGGACGGGCTACAACAGCAGAAGACCCCATCGGGTACCACTCATCTCCACTACAAATAGGAAAAAGAGGCTACAAATTGCACGAGCTCACCAAAATTGGACTGTTGAAGACTGGAAAAATGTTGCCTGGTCTGATGAGTCTCGATTTCTGTTGAGACATTCAAATGGTAGAGTCCGAATTTGGTGTAAACAGAATGAGAACATGTATCCATCATGCCTTGTTACCACTGTGCAGGCTGGTGGTGGTGGTGTAATGTTGTGGGGGATGTTTTCTGGGCACACTTTAGGCCCCTTAGTGCCAATTGGCCATCGTTTAAATGCCACGGGCTACCTGAGCATTGTTTCTGACCATGTCCATCCCTTCATGACCACCATGTACCCATCCTCTGATGGCTACTTCCAGCAGGATAATGCACCATGTCACAAAGCTTGAATCATTTCAAATTGGTTTCTTGAACATGACAATGAGTTCACTGTACTAAAATGGCCCCCACAGTCACCAGACCTCAACCCAATAGAGCATCTTTGGGATGTGGTGGAATGGGAGCTTCATGCCCTGGATGTGCATCCCTAAAATCTCCATCAACTGCAAGATGCTATCCTATCAATATGGGCCAACATTTCTAAAGAATGCTATCAGCACCTTGTTGAATCAATGCCACGTAGAATTAAGGCAGTTCTGAAGGCAAAAGGGGGTCCAACACCGTATTAGTATGGTGTTCCTAATAGTTCTTTAGGCCTCTTTCACACTTGCGTTGTCCGGACCCGGCATGTACTCCACTTGCCGGAATTACACGCCGGATCCGGAAAAACGCAAGTGAACTGAAAGTATTTGAAGACGGATCCGTCTTCAAAATGCTTTCAGTGTTACTATGGCAGCCAGGACGCTATTAAAGTCCTGGTTGCCATAGTAGGAGCGGGGGAGCGGTATACTTACAGTCCGTGCGGCTCCCGGGGCGCTCCAGAATGACGTCAGAGCGCCCCATGCGCATGGATGACGTGCCATGCGATCACGTGATATCATGCGCTTGGGGCGCCCTGACGTCACTCTGGAGCGCCCCGGGAGCCGCACGGACGGTAAGTATGCTGCTCCGCCGCTCCCCACTACACTTTACCATGGCTGCCAGGACTTTAGCGTCCCGGCAGCCATGGTAACCATTCAGAAAGAGCTAAACGTCGGATCCGGCAATGTGCCGAAACGACGTTTAGCTTAAGGCCGGATCCGGATCAATGCCTTTCAATGGGCATTAATTCCGGATCCGGCCTTGCGGCAAGTCTTCAGGATTTTTGGCCGGAGCAAAAAGCGCAGCATGCTGTGGTATTTTCTCCGGCCAAAAAACGTTCCGTTCCAGAACTGAAGACATCCTGATTTCACTCCATTCAGAATGCATTAGGATAAAACTGATCAGGATTCTTCCGGCATAAAGCCCCGACGACGGAACTCTATGCCGGAAGAAAAGAACGCAAGTGTGAAAGAGCCCTTAGGTGAGTGTATAATGGCTAAAGTCGAGATTATTATAAAAGGTATAGAAGGGCATAACTCCAAGTTATTATAAGAAGTATCTAAAGGCAGTAATAGTATCAGACACGTGAAGTTGGTGAAAATAATATTCCCAGATAGCATATAGTATCTCTAAATATTCATGCTTGATTAAGATCAGGGGTGCACAACGTTTTCTGGGTGAGGGCTACATTGTCAGACTGAACCAACATCAAGGGCTGAAAATACAATTTAAAGGGATATTAACAACTGCAATACTGTATTTATGGCATATTGAATATACAGTATATACCATAAATGTCTAGTTACAGTTCCTGGACTCCCATCTAATGGGAGAATACATTTGAGCAGCCACAAGACATAGACATACATGTCTGTTACCAGATAGTTGGGGGCCGCACAGAATGGTATCAAGGGCCTCATGTGGCCCCCTGTCCACAGGTTGTGCACCCCTGATTTAGATAAAAGATAATTTCAGGACCCCCTTTTCTGGGGCCTAGCTCAGATTTTTGAATACCAAACAACTGAATATTGAACGGATCATCAGAATGGCAGTGTTTCATATGTCTGGATAGAGGGGTATCTCTTTTAATGGTGCTGATATGTTATAAAATACGATAACGTAGTCCTTGAATAGTCTTTCCAGCGTAAATCAAGGGGCAGGGGACATTGAGCCATATTCCATGGACAAGGCTCAGCTGAAAATTAATTTCAAGAGCATTCCTAGCTACGCTCTGTGAAACATAGATGCCATCTTTGTTGTGTCTGTGTTTTTTCACAGACCCACAGACTATAATGCGTGTGAGAGATCCGTGAACAGATCGGGCATGCTTCAGTAACCACGGCCCCAAAGACTGGAAATTCACGGATGTGAGAATCTACATTTTAAAATCATTGGGTGTAGCGGGTGAATAAGGCCTAACGCTCTAAAAATTATGGGGCATACTTTCTAATCCTATATTTAGAAATCCAGATTTATCACAGTGATGTTGGCTGGATGATAAGGGCGCGACCACACAATATGGCCACGCTGCTCTCGAGTACCACATGCCTTATGGGCTGCAACAGTCTCTAATTAAACCAATGAAGACCACACTGTTTAGTTGTTCTGTATTGTTAATGGCCAAACTGCACCTTCCCCTTTAACTATTCTGCGATCACCAGAACTCCCATGGAAATGAATAGAGTGGCCGCTCTGTTTATTTTTGGGGGCGCCATGGGGTACGGGCCCCGTTCCCATGATCACTAGAGGTCCCAGCTGTAGGACCCCCACCAATCTAATAGCTATCCTCTATCCTGTGGATATGGAATAACTAAATATAACTAGATTACCCCTTTAACGCAAACAAGTCGTGTATGGTGCCCTATTTGCTTCCTTCCAGCAGAGGGCAGTAGTAGGCTATCTGAACAAACAAAAAGTATTCAAAGCTAGTAAATGAGCGTTTATTTGAAGTAAAATAAGGGTGGGTTTACACACAGTTTTTTTTTATGCAGAATTTAAGCCAAGGCCAGGAAAGGATTATACTGTATTAGGCTACATTCACACGACTGTATCCGTTACGAGGTCCGCAAATTGTGGATCTGCAAAATATGTTTATAGGCATTCCGCACTTTCCACAGGTTCTATTCTATTGTCTGCAAAACGGATTTTAATATAATATAATTTGCAGAATGGCTGCACGTATGAAGACAGCACACTTATAACATCTGTGTACTGTCTACATTTTATGTGGCCCCATAGAAATGAATCGGTCCGCATGCGATCCACAAAAAATGCGGATCAAACGAGAACCGAAAATATGGTCATGTGTATAAGGCCTAAGGAGGACATTTATATTCTTTTTGAATCCACTCCTGGCTTTGGGTACCTGTACATGGTGCAGATTTGTATTCAGAAAATTTGTAAGAAATCTGCACCAAAAGCACACATAAATCTACACTATTTATTGTAATTTTGATGCATTTTTGGTGTGGTTTTATGCTGTTTTTGGTGCGGATTGTGCTGCTACGCAGTTAAAATCTATATGGTTTATTTCATTGAACCATTCATATATTCTATATTTGGTCATATGCTCCCATCTAGTGGCCGTTTTTGGTATTGCACTTTGTTTTTCTGTTTGTTATATATGTCATTTATTTAATTGCTCCACCCCTTCTTCTGTGTACCTCACTTCCTGTTTATCCATACTGATCCAGGCATTGAACAGGTACACATGTATTCTCATGTAAGCTTGCAAAAGCATCATCTTTTGACCGCACAATATCGAAATCCATCTGTTCTGCTGTACTCTGTTATCTGGCTTACAGAATAAAGCAACTTACACGGATAAACTCGGTGTTGGTGAGTTCAAGCTATCTGACAAGGATTGTCCGCAGTGATTATATCTGCTTATACAGGCCAGGCATAGAGGTCTCACTAGGGATAAATCGCTATTACAACAATCTGAGTCAGAGTACGGATTTTCGTGCTGATTTACAACCCCATTGAAATCCACGGGGAAAACCATTCTACTAACTTCCTGTGAACTGTCGGATGACATCATAACCATTCAAATCCCTCCTTGCAGCTCTCAGGCCCCTCCCTCCATGTATTTCTGTATATGCAGTTTCTCTGTATATGCAGTGGGGGTATCTGCAAACTCAGGAACCATACCTTATTCCCCTGTGAGACCAATCCTCCAGAGAGAAACTCAGAACAACTTAATCCTGTCTCAAGAACACTTAAGAGATAAGACATCAGAGTGATTAGCGAAATACAGTTTTACAAACACTGCTGCAAGGTGAAGGACAACAGGCACCAACACCTTCCTAAACCATCACTAGGCCAGATAATAACATTAAGCCTGTACTACGGTGGCCACTTATATCCACAAGTGTTTGCTAGACACAACCTACTGCCATCCAACCTACCTCCTCATCTGGTACCAGAGACTTCACCTTGGATCTATTGCTGCTGGATTTTCCACAAGTTATACTTTTCACTAAGTAACAGAGACTGTTATACGTTTACTTCTGGCCTGATTCTTCAAATAACTCTAACATATCTTGAAAACCATATAGCATTGCAGGTTGTGAGAATTGGCCTCCTTCTGGCTAAAAGGGTCAGATCACCTAAACTGCTACTGGAGTGGGAAAAGGAGTCTATTGATTCCCCCTTGTGGTTGATGAATATACTCCTGAAGGGAGAGAAAAAGATCCTAATGCAGAGCACAACAGCCCTGAAGGAAGCTATCGAGTTGTGTTTCTGAAGGTGGTAATTGACTGCTCTCCAACCTCTCTACAGATCTAACATTATACAGCAGGAAAGGAATGCCCTCAAATCACTGGAGAATGATAGGTCCATCATATTCAAACCCTCCAACAAACCCTCCAACAAAGGGGGCAATATTATGATCCTGAAAACAGAACAATACAAGGAGATATGCTTGAGGACCCTAAATGACAGGAACTGCTATTCGGTCCTCCAATCTGACCCAGCCCTATTTCTGACTGACATTCTGACAATGGCCAAACAGAATGGTCTGATTAACATCAATGAATACAAGCTTCTCTTACCCACCTGTCCCCAATGGGCAACATTTTACAGTGCATCAAAGATACACAAGAGAGTGAATCCCTTGAAGGAATGCTCGATGGTGTTGAGCATTTACAGCCTTACTAAGAATGTTAGTCTTTATGTGGATCAAATTTTGCATCCATTCATATTAGGATAGGCATCATATGTCACGGATTCAATGGACATCCCAAGCAAAGTAGAGGAATTTAACCACAAAAATCCTTGGGAAAAAAATGGCCACAAACAAAAGCTGGCACCTTAAGTCACTACATCTGCATTCCAAAGGGATAATATTTGAGAACCAAAAGAAATTGTTCCACCATTTGAAATTTTCAGATAGTGGCAGATCATTTCAATTTCAGAATCATTTTCTACAAAGGGGTATGCATCTCTCTGAACGTGAATGAGATACATTTGCGTTCAGAGAGATGCATACCATGATTCCATGCAGAGAAATAGGACACAATTACTGAACTAGACCCCAAGTGAGTAACACAAGGGAACTGTGATTCAGCTTTTATTGCGGTGTGGGAAATCCTGGAAACCTACTGTGAGATTCTCATGGCTGACCTGGCACTTTAACACCTCGCTCCTACACTTTCTTTCTGCTGACATCCCCACTATCATCATGGGTGACTTTAACATCCCTATTGACATCTGCCACTCAGCTGCCTCTAAGCTCCTATCACTCTCTTCCTCCTTCGGCCTCTCACAGTGGTCTTCTGCTCCCACCCACAGAGATGGTCACACTCTGGATCTTATCTTTACCCGCCTCTGCTCCCTATCTATCCTTTCTAATTCGCCTCTCCTCCTATCTGATCACAACCTACTCACCTTCTCTTCACTTGTCTCTTCTGCTGCTCCCCCGGTCCACACACTAACACCCCCCCGCAGGAACCTTAAACATCTCGACTTTCGCTTGCTTTATGACTCTCTTCTCCCACTCTGCCATTTGTTCCCTCCAAGACCCAGATACTGCCACCACCCTGTAAAACACCACAATAAGTACAGCTCTGGACATTGTTGCCCCCCCTCACACACAATAAAACCTGAAAAATCAACAGACAACCTTGGCACACCAACCTGACCAAAAAACTCAGACAAGCTTCCAGGGCTGCTGAGCGGCGATGGAAAAAATCCCACTCCCAAGGATCACTTCACCGCATACAAGCAATCCCTCCTCATTTTTTAAATCCTCACTCGCTGACACAAAATAGGCCTACTTCTTATCTCTCATATCTTCCCTGTCCCACAGCCCTAAACAACTTTTAACTCCCTTCTCTGTCCCCGAGCGCCCCCACCTTCTCCTCTCAACTCAGCTGAGGACTTTGCCACATACTTCAAACAAAAGATCGTCAACATTAGAGAAAGCACAGTCCCCATAGACCCTCTACACAACTGCTCAGTCCTCTTCTCCCAAAACCCGCTTCTCCACCATTACAGAAGAAAAACTCTCCACTCTACTCTCCAGATCACATCTCACCACCTGTGCACTTGACCGAATCCCATCCCACCTCATCCCTGACCTCACCACGGTGTTTATCCCAGCCCTAACTCATCTCTTCAGCCTATCACTAACCTCTGGTGTCTTCTCTGCTTTTAAACATGCTACCATTACACTCATCCTCAAAAAGCCTTTACTTGACCCATCTGCTTTGTTCAGTTATTGCCCCATATCACTTCTTCTATTTGCCTCAAGGCTACTTGAGCAACATGTCCATTCTGAAGTGTCCTCTCACCTCTCCTCCTGCTCCCTCTTTGACCGCCTGCAATATGGCTTCCGACCCCAGCACTCAACTGAGACTGCCCTTACAAAAGTCACCAATGACCTACTAACATCCAAAACCAAAAAACATTACTCTTTCCTCCTTCTCCTTGACCTGTCCTCTGCCTTTGACACTGTCGATCACTCCCTTCTGTTACAAACTCTCTCATCTCTTGGCATTACTAAACTGGCCCTCTCCTGGATCATATCATACCTCACAGACCGGACATTTAGCGTCTCCCACTTTCACACCACCTCCTCATCTCATTCCCTCTCTGTTGGTGTCCCGCAAGGCTCTGTCCTAGGACCCCTGCTCTTCTCTATCTACACTTTTGGCCTGGGCCATATCATAGAGTCCCATGGCTTTCAGTATCACTTTTATGCTGATGACACACAAATCAACCTCTCTGGCCCAGATATCACCACCCTACTATCCAGAATTCTTCTCCTCTCGCTTTCTAAAACTTAACATGGATAAAACAGAATTCATCATCTTTCCCCAATCCTGCTCAACCCCCCCAACAGACCTATCTATCACAATCAATGGCTGCACACTCTCCTCGGTCAACCAAGTCCGCTGCCTTGGAGTGACCTTGGATTCTGCCCTCTCCTTCCGACCACACATCCAAGCCCTTTCCAGTACCTGCCGCCTCCAACTCAATAACATCTCCCGAATCCACGCTTTCCTCAACTTTGAGTCTGCAAAACTAATTGTACATGCCCTCATCATCTTCCACCTAGACTACTGCAACATTCTCCTCTGTGGCTTTCCATCTAGCACTCTCGCACCCCTACAATCTATCCTCAACTCTGCTGCACGACTGATCCACCTCTCACCCTGTTACTCCTCTGCCTCTCTCCTCTGCCAATCCCTTCACTGGCTCCCCATTGCCCAATGAATTCAGTTCAAAATAATAACAAATACATACAAGGCTATCCACAACCTGTCCCCACCCCACATCTCTGAGCTACTTTCCCGATACATCCCCACATGCAATCTCCGATCCTCACAAGACCTCCTTCTCTCCTCTCCTCTTATCACCTCTTCCCACAATCGCCTCAGAGATTTCTCGCATGCATCCTCCATTCTCTGGGACTCGCTTCCCCAACATATTAGACTCTTACTTACAGTGGAATCCTTCAAAAGAAACCTAAAAACCCACCAGACAAACCTGCAACCAGTGACCCTGCTGCCTCTATACCGCCATGACCAGCTTCACCCTCACCTACTATCACGCTATGGAATGAATGGCGCTTTAATAATAAATAATAATAATAATAGGGGAGCTGGTGGGTGCACATCCATCTATTATCTATAGAAGAGACTTTAATATAGGTGACAGATTGACGCAGAGTCATTTGCACCAAGTGGCCAAAAAAGTCCTGGTTGCCACACAAAACTACTGTCACTTATAGGTGCGGATCGTGTGTGGCTTGTTGACAACTTTTTTCTCTTCACTCATGACAGCACCCTAGAGAGAGATGTATCCACCCCCACAGGTGGACAGGAAACCATGGAGCAATTTAAAAAAAGGGAACACCTTTCAGTGTGGTTTCCTGTCCTCCAGACAGAGGAGCTTGTAGCATGGGGCATCTGGGGCTGTGAAACAAGGAACATCTTAATGATGGATTGAAGTCAGGTTCTGCAGCAAATATTTAAGTTTAGTGGGCCTCTGGTATTTAGTATTCATTGGGACCTTGTGTTTGGGTGGTGTGGATGGTATGAATCTGTTTGGAGCTGACTCTGAACCATGTGGGTTTGTTGCCTTTGTGCATGTTTCCTTCAGGGCCTGGCTAGCTGTCCCACTGCTTCTGTGCATAGCTGACTGCCTCATGGCCTTTGTGTCTGGCTGACTGACTGCCACATGGCATCTGTACCTGGGTGGCTGCCTCTGGGCCTATCTAGCTGCCTCATGGCCTCTGTGCCTAGCTGGCTGCCTCTTGGTTTCTGTGTCTATGCCTGCTTGACTGACTTTGCGTCTATGCCTGTGGCTGACTGATTCTGCATCTTTGCCTGCCTGACTGCCTCTGCGTCTATGCCTTCTTGGCTGACTGCCTTTGCATCAGTGCCTTCTTGGATGACTGCCTTTGCATGTATGCTTTCTTGGCTGACTGCCTTTGCATCTATGCTTTCTTGGCTGACTGCCTTTGCATCTATGCCTTCTTGGCTGACTTCCTTTGCTTCTATGCCTGCTTGGCTGACTTCCTTTGCGTCTATGCCTGCTTGGCTGACTTCCTTTGCGTCTATGCCTGCTTGGCTGACTGCCTTTGCGTCTATGCCTGCTTGGTTGACTATTTTTTTGTCTAAGTGGCTGATTGCTTGGGCAGCTATGCCTGTGGGCTGATTGCTTCTATGTCTATTCCTGCTTGCCTGACTACTTTGGTGTCTATGCCTGCTTGGCTGACCGATTCTGAATCTAAGCCTGCTTGGCTGACTGCCTATGCATCTATGCCTGTTTGGCAGACTGCTTCTGCATCTATGCTGGCTTGGCTGGATGATTCTACGTCTATGCTTGCTTCGCTCACTGATTCTGCATCTCTGATTGCTTGACTGACTGATTCTGCATCTAGCCCTGCTTGATTGTCTGCCTTTGACTCTACACCTGCTTGGCTGATTTCATTTGCATTTTTGCCTGCTTGGTAGATTGATTCTACATCTAGGGCTTCTTGGCTGACTGCTTTTTTGTCTATGCCTTCTTGGGTGACTGCCTTTGCATCTATACCTTAGTGGCTGACTGCCTCTGCATCTTGTTTGCATGGCTGACTTTTTTTGTGTATATGCTTGCTTGGCTGACTGTTTTTAGCAACTATGTCTGAATGGCTGACTGCTTGTGCAGCTTGGTCTGCAGACTGACTGATTGTGCAGCTTGGTCTGCAGGTTGACCGCTTGTGCAGCCCGGTCTGCAGGCTGACTGCTTGTGTAGCTTGGTCTGTGGGCTGACTGCTTGTGCAGCTTGATCTGCGGGCTGACTGCTTCTGCAGCTTTGTCTGAGGGCTGACTGCTTCTGCATCTTGTTCTCCTGGCTGACTGCTTCTATAGCTATGTCTCAGTGGCTGGCTACTTTTACATCTATGCCTGTTTGACTGCTTTGAGTCTAGACCTGCTTGGCAGGCTATTTTTATATTTTGCACCTTTGCCTGCTCGATGGTCTCCTTCTCCCCCTGTGGCTGCTTGCCCCTGCATTTGTGCTTGAATGGTGGGACGTTATATAATCAGTTCAGCCATTTCATGGGGTCTCGTACTCCAGCAAAACCATATAATGCTCCAATTTGGGAGTAAAAAGACAGGCCTATATTAACTCTGGATAGTCTGAGGCAGATATGGTGCACCAGTAAGGCCCTATAATGCTTCTGGTTGGGAGTGAGAAGATGGGCAAGACAATTTCTATATTAGTCTGGATGGCCTACAGGAGATATCACACACCATCAAAATCCTATAAATACTTCTTCCTATAAGTACCAGGGAGTCCCTAGAGGTTTGACGCTTGTCTTCTATGGTCGATTTGTCAGTAGTTTCCAGCAGTGTGGACCCTGGGATGGTGCAGGAGTTCTTTAGACTTCTTGCAGCAGATACATGGCTTCTCCAGTGGATGAATTGCCACATGTTAGGTTCTGGCACAGTTGCGAAATCACAAGAAAGATTGGAGAGTTTGGAGTCTGACGTACTTCTGGTAGACGCAATGGAACATAAAGAGAAAGAACCTCTAGCAGACCTTGGATCCATGTATCGGCCCTGCAATGTAGTCTGCCATAATAGAGTCAGTGGTGGTTCAGCAGGCATCTTCTGTTTTGGTTATCCTATTTTAAGATAAGTACCTTTCTTTTTTTTTTAAAGTGAAAAATAAAATAAAATAAAAATATTAAGGTGCTTATCTCAGCCTTGGCGGGCTTTTTCTTAATTAGTTGCTTATTAGACCTATTTCTTATACTCCTATGCTATTCTCTGTCCTATTATTGTCCACAAATGGGTCCGCAAAAAATACAGAACGCACACGGAACACATCCGTATGTCATCCGTATTTCATCGGTATTTTGCAGATCCATACTGTAGAAATGCTATGCCCAGCCCATATTGCTCATGTGTTTGGTGATTAATAAGTTACTGTTTCCGTTTCCAATCCGCAAAAAACGGATCGCATACGGAAACCATACGAATATGTTTTGTGGAATAACGGAACGGAAGAGGACTCAAATCAGAGAAAAAAACAACTCAGATACGGAATAACGGATCCGTGAAAAACAGACAGCAAAAAATAACAACAGTCGTGTGATAAGCCCTTAGGCTGAGTTCACACTTCAGTTATTTGGTCAGTTATTTCCATCAGTTATTATGAGCCAAAACCAGTAGTAAAACTTACTCAGAGATCAGGTATAATGGAAAGATTTATTCCTGTTATGACTCGCACCTGGTTTTGGCTCACCGTAACCGATGGAACTAACTGACCAAATAAGTGAAGTGTGAACTCAGCCTTACTGGTAATTTGATATCCAGAACTCATGATAGCACCTCTCTAATACCCTCCCTCGTGCTTGTAGTTGATGAGAATTCCGTCTCTTTCTATCATATTTTAAAAAAGAAGAAAAGATTAGAAGAATTGCATCTGTACGGCTCCTACTGATGTACTCTGGAACAGGGGCGGACTGAGCAGTCGGGCACCGGCCGGGATGGGGGCCTGCCGCAGCAATGCACAGTCGTCACTGTGTTCCTTCTGCACCGCACTGATGTCACACACACCGCAGCGCTGTTCGCGCACTCTTTGGCACTGCGGGTTTTGCGGGAGAAGGAAGGAAACGCTGAGGAGCGTGGGCACAGAGTTCGCTGAGGTAGTGGTTTTGGATTAAGTGGTAGCCTAGGCAGCTTTACGTCTCAGCCGTCTCTGGTCTGAAAGAAATTGAAAGACTGTGCTGGGCTGGCGGCGCTGCTGTTGCTGTGGGCAGTGGCAGGGTCAGGGTGAAAAGGGGAGAAAAATAAGTTATAAAAAAGTCTGATAAATACCAGTGTGAATGAAGGACTGTTGAAAGGAGTTAATAACTACTGAAGGCCATTCACAGTAGTTATTAACCCGTTTCAGCAGTCCCCCATTCACAGTATTTATTAACCCCTTTCACTAGTCCCCTCTTCAGTGAAGGGGGGAATGCTGAAGGGGTTAATAAATACTGTGAATGGGGGACTGCTGAAGTGGTTAATAAATACTGTGAATGGGGGACTGCTGAAAGGGGTTAATAGCTATTGAAGGCCCTTCACAGTAATTATTAACCCCTTTCAAATGTCACTGAAGAGGGGACTAGTGAAAGGGGTGACTAACTACTGTGAATGGGGGACTCAGGACTGCGGAACTGAGTTAATAATACAGCGCTTTTCCATCCCATAGAGTCCAGTAAAGCAAAAGCGCTATAGTGACGTATTTACTGGGAGAGGGACGTGGTTTATAAGGTTGAGGGTGTGGCCTAGAATGTCCTCCTTTTTGGGATGAAGCAAGTGGCCACCCTAGTCGCGAATCGTAATACTTACCTGTATAGGATAGGACTCAGGAGGGGCCTGGTCCTGTACACGTGGGTGGGGTTTGCAGCAGAACATGGGTGGGGCCTGTAAGGGGGCCCTTGATTTATTTTGCCCGGGGGCCCTGGGGGTTCTCAGTCCGCCCCTGCTCTAGAATCCACACTGAAGGAGAAAGTGGGCGTTCCCTTTTAATAATTGCTCTAAGGCTTTTTGTCCAGCTGTGGGGGCAGATCCATCTCTCTCTAGAATGCTGTCATCGGTTCTGGAAAATCCAGTTACTGATAAGTGTAGTTATTATATTTAGGAGTACCACAATGGGTGCATCATTTTTAATGAGATCATTTGTCAACTGTCATACAAAAGGAGTCATTTATCTCACTATGAGGATGTGTTGCATGCAGTATGTCGGTAAAACAATAAGGGAATACCGAAGAAGAATAAGGGAACATGCAAATTATTTTAACCTAGAAAAGAACACTTCGGTATTGCTCCATGGAGGGTATTTAGATTGTGTATCCTTCCAGGACATTGAACTCGTTACCACATCCTTGAGAAGGGGCGATGTTGAGCAGAAGATGCTCCAGAGGGAAGCCCACTGGATTTTTCATTTTAATAACATAAATCTGCTGGGCCTTAATGAACAACTGGTATATACCGGTACATGTTTTAGTTAGGCTACATGCACACGAACGTTGTTTGTTTCCGTGTCCGTTCCGTTTTTTTTTGCGGATAGGATGTGGACCCATTCATTTCAACACCATGTGCTATCCGCATCCGTATGTCCGTTCCGTAGCCCCGTAAAAAAAATAGAACATGTCCTATTCTTGTCCATTTTAAGCATTGTTACAATGGATCCGCAAAAAAAACGGATGGTATACGGATGTCATCAGTTGTTTTTTTTGCGGCTCCGCAATTTGCAGACGGCGAAACACATACGGTCGTGTGCATGTAGCCTTATTTGTGATTTATCACTTGCTTTACAATCATTATTTCGATACATTTGCTTTAACATTATTTTTCGGGAACATGTGGATTTGATCACCCTTGATATGGGCTTAAAGGGGTTATCCCATCTTAGACAATGGGAGCATATCGCTAGGATATGCCCCCATTGTCTGATAGGTGCGGGTCCTACCTCTGGGACCCGCACCTACAACGAGAACGGAGCCAGGGAGAGTTGTGGCTGGAAGACCCCGGGTTTCCCAGGGTCCGTCCACCACCAGGCACAGCTCCCCGCCTCTCCCATTGAAGTGAATGGGAGCGCACCGTGCATGCGCGGCCAACGCTCCCATTCATTTCTATGGGGCCGACGGAAATAGCCGAGCCAGCGCTCGGCTATTTTCGGTGGCTCCATAGAAATGAACGGAGGGCGGCTGCGCATGCGCAGTGCGCCCTCCTCCACTTTCTCTGCTCCGTTCTCCTCCTAGCGATATGCCCCCATTGTCTAAGATGGGATAACCCCTTTTAGTGTCTCCTTGTATATAGTATAGAGCCACAGCAGTGACTGTCATCAAAGTTAATACTTACCTTAATCGTGTCCTGTACAGTGATTCGAGGCACCATGGATGGTGTTTTGTATTTTATGTTGTTCAGTCGGAATATGGTGCAAAACCAGTAGCGATTAAATGCGGGTGGTTTTGCACCATATGCCGACCGAACAAAAAAGCATCCATGGTGCCCCGAATCACTGTAAGGACACTAAATGCAGAAATGCGCTGGTGATCCTGGTACTGCAGATGGGTCTGCAATAGAGACACACACTCTCCCCCTGAAGAAGCTTGCGTGAAATGTTAGGGCGTTCTGGTGCACCACTCAGGTATCTACTTCATGGCTCCTTTGTGGGCAGTTTAGTATAATTGATCTATGTGCTTTGTTATATTTGCACTATTCACTTTATACCGTTTTGTGTACTGTATTAGGTCTCTACCCTGTTCTGATAGCTCTGTTTGGCTATATGTACTTGACATCCTGTTTTGGCTATATGTATAATTTATGATATCTTTACGATTTGACTTACCTTAACAGGATGAGCCATTAGTGGTGTTCCATGTCATCTTGTGTGTCCTCTATCCACCATTACATTGTTTTTTATGTGTATTTTACTGTATTTTGTCTCGTATAGAGACCATAATAAAGTTTATATCCATTACCATTGTGTGCTAGCCCCGTGTCACGAGGGTGTCAAGAACCACGCCTGACTCCGTTATACCCAGGGTCAGGAAGTCGCAGCGGTTGGCTGCGCGCTCTATGTAGTAAGATAGGGCTGTTTCCTTATGGTAGCTTTCTGGGTTTGCTTTGCAACCCTTTTTGGCTCACTCAGGGATCCGTAGCTCCTTCTCCTCAGCTGTTCCTTGTCCAGCACTCCCAATCTCCTTATATTCCCCTCTCACACTTCTCTGGTTGCCAGATATAGAGCTTCCTGCCTGGACTTCTATACTGACCCACTGGAGCTGTGTTGCTGCGTTCTCTGGTTGTTGATCCACAACGTTTCCCTTCGGATCCCTGTTGGACCTTTGTGGTCTGCTGTGGTCGCCCACCTGGGTTTATGTGTTTGTCTGTATTGTCTGTCCTCTCCCTGGTGTTTTTCCTCTTAGTGTCAGTGGTGCGGACTAGCGATCCCACCGGCCCGTTCACTATCTAGGGCTCATTTTAGGGAAAGCCAGGGTTTAGGCATGTGATCGCCGCACGGGTGAGGAACCCGTCTAGGGACGTCAGGGCAGTCAGGTGCCAGCCGCAAGGTGAGTCAGGGGTCACCACCTTTCCCTCTCCCTTGGGCAGGGCTTTCCATTTTCCCTCCCTGTGCGTGACGCCGGTGATTACACCCCGTTTTTCTCTTTTGGTGTTTAACTATACGTGCAGGCTTGGCATGGGTACTCACTTGCGTGAGTCATTTATTATTGGTGTTTATTTATCTAGAGTGTGCCAACATTCAGGCTAAAGACCTGTAAATGTGCTTGAATTAATATAGCCTTCGCTAGCTTTTCAGGCTAGATCCTATAAGTAAGCACGAATACATGTGGGGGAGAACCAATATCATCCGGATATTCCCCTAATATGTAATACAAACAATGGCCAATCCGGATAGGAAGTAATAAATATATATCTTTATTAGTACATAATACATAAAATATCAATTAGAATGAATTGGAGGTGAACATGCACATGAGGCTAATTGCCACACAGGGGATTACAGATGGTATAAACACCAAGGTGCAGTTCAATCTGACAAAAGTAGGGGTATGAGGTCACCACATAAAGTGCATATGATCGAACTGCAAATCAAACCTTACATCCCCAGATAATAAATTAATACATGATTAATGCCATATTTCATAAACCCTGGTAAATCCAGATATACGTCCACATACCGTATATAATTAATACATGATAACAATACATAAACCCTAATTGATCTAGTTATAGCCATGATGTAATCAATATTTAGTGTTAAATACGTGCATTGTTTGATAACACTATATATTGATTACATCATGGCTATAACTGGATCAATTAGGGTTTATGTATTGTTATCATGTATTAATTATATACGGTATGTGGACGTATATCCGGACTTACCAGGGTTTATGAAATGTGGTGTTAATCATGTATTAATTAATTATCTGGGGATGTAAGGTTTGATTTGTATATACAGTTTTAGCATAGTATAATTAATTTTATCAATTATGCATAGTTGATGGTGTAGTCTATTGAGTTTTTATGGCATTAATTAAATATGTCACATTGAGGATTATTATATTTTTCATGTATGTTTTTTATGAAGTGCATCACCAATCATGTGTTAATAATTGTAATTAATCTAGGAGATGGTGGGGATATATATGTATATGTGGAGCCATTTATATGCCATTTCTGTATTTTGTGATCTTGAAAATATGTAAATAATTTTGAATCACAGTGTTTTGTGTCACTATCACTCACTTATTATTTTCTATCTCCTCACTTTATTATTCACTCATTTTCTTTATGATCACATATTGTGTTTATCACGATTTTCGGGTCACTTTCAGCACGGGTGAATCACTGGCACTTTAATAATGATAATATGAGTTATGGTTTATACAATGCATCTTCTGGTAGATATTGACATCTATACCTGAGTTACATACAGGTCCTTCTCAAAAAATTAGCATATTGTGATAAAGTTCATTATTTTCTGTAATGTACTGATAAACATTAGACTTTCATATATTTTAGATTCATTACACACCAACTGAAGTAGTTCAAGCCCTTTATTGTTTTAATATTGATGATTTTGGCATACAGCTCATGAAAACCACAAATTCCTATCTAAAAATATTAGCATATTTCATCCGACCAATAAAAGAAAAGTGGTTTTAATACAAAAAAAAGTCAACCTTCAAATAATTATGTTCAGTTATGCACTCAATACTTGGTCGGGAATCCTTTTGCAGAAATGACTGCTTCAATGCGGCGTGGCATGCAGGCAATCAGCCTGTGGCACTGCTGAGGTGTTATGGAGGCCCAGGATGCTTCGATAGCGGCCTTAAGCTCATCCAGAGTGTTGGGTCTTGCGTCTCTCAACTTTCTCTTCCCAGGGCCGGTGCAAGGATTTTTGCCAACACAAGCGAAACTACATTTTGGCGCCCCCCCCCCCCCCCCCACGCTTCTCCTCTCTGTGGTCCTGGTATCTTCTCTCTGCTTCAGACAATGGCTGGTTTAAGGACCATATTTTTCGCCCTCTAAGACACACCTAGGTTTTAGAGGAGGATAATAAGAAAAAAATATTTTCCATTACACCTCAGGTCAGACCAGCAATCAGACCCCCAATGTTAATCAGACCTCAGATCAGAACCCCATGTCAGACATCATCCCCCAGCCATCAGCCCCCAATGTCAGCCATCAGACCCCCATGTCACATTTCTCCCCCTCCATGTCACATTTTTCCGCCCTCCCCCATGGTGCACCCTAAGGCGGCCGCTTGGTCTGCCTTATGGTAGCACCGGCCCTGTCTCTTCCCAATATCCCACAGATTCTCTATGGGGTTCAGGTCAGGAGAGTTGGCAGGCCAATTGAGCACAGTAATACCATGGTCAGTAAACCATTTACCAGTGGTTTTGGCACTGTGAGCAGGTGCCAGGTCGTGCTGAAAAATGAAATCTTCATCTCCATAAAGCTTTTCAGCAGATGGAAGCATGAAGTGCTCCAAAATCTCCTGATAGCTAGCTGCATTGACCCTGCCCTTGATAAAATACAGTGGACCAACACCAGCAGCTGACATGGCACCCCAGACCATCACTGACTGTGGGTACTTGACACTGGACTTCAGGCATTTTGGCATTTCCCTCTCCCCAGTCTTCCTCCAGACTCTGGGACCTTGACATGCAAAATTTGCTTTCATCCGAAAAAAGTACTTTGGACCACTGAGCAACAGTCCAGTGCTGCTTCTCTGTAGCCCAGGTCAGGCGCTTCTGCCGCTGTTTATGGTTCAAAAGTGGCTTGACCTGGGGAATGCGGCACCTGTAGCCCATTTCCTGCACACGCCTGTACACGGTGGCTCTGGATGTTTCTACTCCAGACTCAGTCCACTGCTTCCGCAGGTCCCCCAAGGTCTGGAATCGGTCCTTCTCCACAATCTTCCTCAGGGTCCGGTCACCTCTTCTCGTTGTGCAGCATTTTCTGCCACACTTTTTCCTTCCCACAGACTTCCCACTGAGGTGCCTTGATACAGCACTCTGGGAACAGCCTATTCATTCAGAAATTTCTTTCTGTGTCTTACCCTCTTGCTTGAGGGTGTCAATGATGGCCTTCTGGACAGCAGTCAGGTCGGCAGTCTTACCCATGATTGCGGTTTTGAGTAATGAACCAGGCTGGGAGTTTTTAAAAGCCTCAGGAATCTTTTGCAGGTGTTTAGAGTTAATTAGTTGATTCAGATGATTAGGTTAATAGCTCGTTTAGAGAACCTTTTCATGATATGCTAATTTTTTTAGATAGGAATTTTGGGTTTTCATGAGCTGTATGCCAAAATCATCAATATTAAAACAATAAAAGGCTTGAACTACTTCAGTTGTGTGTAATGAATCTAAAATATATGAAAGTCTAATGTTTATCAGTACATTACAGAAAATAATGAGCTTTATCACAATATGCTAATTTTTTTAGAAGGACCTGTATATGTTTAGATATAGATGCCCCCAGATGGATTTTCACTGCCGGCGTACGCTGCGTTCCATGGTCTGGAGCGCAGCGCATGCTGACACAGCAGTAAGAGGAGCTATGCCATTCTGCGCACGCCGCACGGATTTCCGGTCACATTTGACTGTGCGTTCCATGCTGGAGCGCATGGGCGTCACTTCCGGTTCGGGCTGGCGTCAGGATGCCGTTCGGTGAGTTGTCTCAGGTGAGATATGTGTATCTCGATGAGGGTGGATATATAAGGACAGGGAGGGACATAGTTAAACCAGCACTGCCCCCTGATGAAGCAATAGGCGAAACAGGCGTCGGGACGTGGGAAATACAGATCCTTTACAGGTACATTCATTGTAATGTAGAGATTATTTAGGTCTATTAACCATTTGTAGTTCGATACTTGGCACTTTGCTATGATCCTATGCACTTTATGTGGTGAACTCATACCCCTACTTTTGTCAGATTGAACTGCACCTTGGTGTTTATACCATCTGTAATCCCCTGTGTGGCAATTAGCCTCATGTGCATGTTCACCTCCAATTGATGTTAATGGATATTTTATGTATTATGTACTAATAAAGATATATATTTATTACTTCCTATCCGGATTGACCATTGTTTGTGTTAGAACCTATAAGTGTAGTAGAGCATCGCTTATGATCGGGTAGTAACTTTAATAAAAGCATGTCCCGATCATAAGTGATGCTCTTCTACACCTAGGCCTCATGCACATGACCGTGTCGGTTTTTTTGAGGTCTGCAAACCGCGGATCTGCAAAAACGGAAGCCGCCCGTGTGCCTTCTGCAATTTGTGGAACGGAAGGCCCATTGTAGACATGCCTATTCTTGTCCACAAAACGGACAAGAATAGGACATGCTATATTTTTTTTGCAGGGTTCACGGAACGGTGCAACGGATGCAGACAGCACGAGTGCTGTCTGCATCTTTTGCGGCCCCATTGAAGTGAATGGGTCCGCACCCGAACCGCAAAAACTGCGGCTCGGATGCAGACCTGAAAAACGGTTGTGTGCATGAGACCTTATATTGTATTTAGTGTCCTTATATACCCCAAAAGCATCAATTTTTTACATATATATGGCAGCACTACTGCTCCTTAGTGGAATGCGCTTCTCTCTTGATGTACACTCATAGCAGATCACTGTGTACTACTTACATTTAGCTACCTTGGATGCTTTGCTGTCCTCTCCCAACCCTTCAGACATAACCCTTGGACCCCGTCAGTTGAGGCAATGTACACCGATTGGCTACCAGCGTCCTGAAATCTGTGGATGAGCTGGGAATGGGGGGATTTTAAAGGGCTGCAGCATGTAGCATTTCAGGGCTGTCATCAGTGTCCACTCCACAGTAAGATACTATCATTAAAGGAAATTCTGGAGGAGATTCTAAGGATGCGGTGCGGTGCTGGGCTCCTCCTGTTAAAAGCAGAGTGTGCTTGGTGTGCATGCTGTACCTGCGCTCCCTGGACTTTGTGTGGCTGTCATGGCCCATAACAGGTAGGAACTAGTGTTAGGGACCACTCATGAAGGCGACCTTGACGTGGTGAGTGGCTTATTACGCTTTGGCCAAAATGTACACCAATGCCTTATTCAACATCCAGCATGGAGGCAGGGCAGAGTGCTGGTTGCAGAGTGCGATTGCATTTGTGTTTTTACGTTTGTATCTGTATTTCGCCATAGCAATGTGCACCTGCATACAAGGTTGTGCTGGCTGCATTTAATAAAAGCATGTCCCGATCATAAGTGATGCTCTTCTACACTTAGGCTTCATGCACACGACCGTGTCATTTTTTTTGCGGTCCGCAAAAACAGAAGCCGCCCGTGTGCCTTACGCAATTTGTGGAACGGAAGGCCCATTGTAGACATGCCTATTCTGGTCCGCAAAACGGACAAGAATAGGACATGCTATATTTTTTTTGCGGGGCCACGGAACGGTGCAACGGATGCAGACAGCACAACGAGTGCTGTCCGCAACTTTTGCGTCCCCATTGAAGTGAATGGGTCCGCACCCGAGCCGCAAAAACTGTGGCTCGGATGCAGACCCGAAAAACGGTTGTGTGCATGAGGCCTTATATTGTATTTAGTGTCCTTATATACCCCCAAAGCATCTATTTTTTACATATATATGGCAGCACTACTGCTCCTTAGTGGAATGCGCTTCTCTCTTGATGTACACTCATAGCAGATCACTGTGTACTACTTACATTTAGCTACCTTGGATGCTTTGCTGTCCTCTCCCAACCCTTCAGACATATCCCTTGGACCCCGTCAGTTGAGGCAATGTACACCGATTGGCTACCAGCGTCCTGAAATCTGTGGATGAGCTGGGAATGGGAGGATTTTAAAGGGCTGCAGCATGTAGCATTTCAGGGCTGTCATCAATGTCCACTCCACAGTAAGATTAGTTAGATTTAGATTTTAAAGGAAATTCTGGAGGAGATTCTAAGGATGCGGGGCGGTGCTGGGCTCCTTCACGCTGGACTCATCTCAGGGACAGGACTCATCTCAGGTTAATTTGCATATGTATCAAATCGGTTTTTTTTACACAATAAAAGCACCCAGAGCTATGGGGACTTGGTATTGCGGATGTGCTAGCGGCCATACCCAAAATCCCGGTGACAGGTTCCCATTAACAATAGTTATTCCCCTCTACCACTGTCTCCCTGCTAGAGGCTCTGTGACTAGCATTTCTAGTTACCCAATATGTTATAAAATATTTCATAGCATATGATGCTGGTATTTCACAAACACTAGCAGAGATGGCGTGCATAGACATGTTGCAGCATGTTTGAGCAGAGTATTGGTGGATTAAGAATGTGATTATCATTCATTAATTTTGACTGGTCTTGTTCCCAAGGATAGGTACAGACATGTAGCTTATTGCCTATTACAGCAGAGTCATTGGCACTGTGCCCACTTTGTAAAGCAAATCGGTGATCGCTGTCAAAGTGCCTACACAGCATACAAACCCCTGAATAAAGAGCTGGCATATCCAGCTGCTAATGGGGAAATTATAGAGGGAACAGAGAGTGTTATACCTAATATTGGTGGATGTGGGAGACATAAACGACTACAGGGCAGAACCGTAACTTCTGTACTAATGGAAAGCCATGCCCCACTTTACCAACACAAATGGAAAAAAATTGCTTTATTGCAGTAGTACATGACCACATATGTGAGGGTCCATTTATCGTAGGAGTTTTTTCCATCTAGGTTATAAATATTACATGTTTCATCAGGGTAAAGGGGCAAATTGAATGGGAGCTGAGCTGTAGTAAACCAAAACATGACTGAACCCCTTGATAGGCAAGTCAGGCAGCACTACAACTAGGACCGGGGCTGTGACAATCACTCACATACCGTAGACCTCAGGACGCTAGGCCTGAAACCTATGATGCAGTATGACAACACAGACAGTGATCACGACCTCCTGCACCAGGTCTTAGGTCATATTACACGTCATCACGTCCATCTGCATCCTGGTGGAGGCGGATGTGACAACCTCATTCTGTTGCCGAGACCTAGCATAGGAAGTAGCGATGACATGGTGACGCCTGTTTCAGGCATTGTAAAGGAGGCTCTGAGGATAGGTCATCAGTATTAAAGGGCCTCTGTCAGCAGATTTAAACCTAAGAAACTGGCTGACCTGTTGCATGTGCGTTTTGCAGCTGAAGGCATCTGTGTTGGTCCCATGTTGATATTTGCCTGCAAATTAAGTTTTAAATTACATAATATATATGTGCCCTCTGCACTTTGACAGGGCTAGGCAGTGAAAACGTAATCACGCCTGGCATCAAGTGCAAAGGGCCTGGCAGTTACAGAGAGAGTTGAGCCTCTAGGAGTAACGGCAACACCCCTGTTGCTCCTAGAGGTTCATTTTCATTTAAAACATAATTTTTCTCAGCAATGTGGGCACATATGAACATGGGACCAACACAGATGCCTTCAGGTGCCAAGTGCACATGTAACAGGTTAGCCAGTTTCATAGGTGCAAATCTGCTGAAAGATGCCCTTTAAAGGGGTTTTCCAAGATTTTGATACTGATGAGATGACGTATCCTCAGGATAGGTCATCAGTGTCTGATCGGTGGAGGGCCAACACCCGGGATCCCCGCCAATCAGCTGTTCGCCTAGACCATGTGACTGATGAACTTTTCATCATTGGCTTAGGAAAAGCTGAGAGAAGGCTGCAGCGCTACTGTGAGGGTCCCAGGTGCCAGACCCCACCAATTAGATACTGATGACCAGTGATGGACAGTTCGCCGTGTTCGGCCTCGAACACATGCGGGCTGCCATCTTAACTCACAAGTCTGGCGATGCACAGGTAAGCCCTTACCTGTGCCGGGAGCCGGTCTGAAACAAATACGGTCACCGGGAGCAGGCAGTTCCGAGGACAGCCCGAAGAAGGCCCCCGGCGGCTGTTCTCAGAACTGCCTGCTCCCGGTGACCGCATTTGTTTCAGACCGGCTCGCGCACAGGCACAGGTAAGGACTTACCTGTGCATCGCTGGACTTGTGAGTTAAGATGGCAGCCCGCATGTGTTCGCGGGCAAACACGGCGAACTGGCCATCACTGCTGATGACCTATCCTGAGGATAAGTCATCAGTATCAAAATGTCAGAAAACCCTTTAAACATTTGGAGAACCCCTTTAACTGCATAGCACATCTCGCTGGCCATGTTCAGGAATGATACATGTATATAGAACTAAAGCCAAGATGTCTCAAATAAACCCCACCTGTCGAACACCAAGCCTGCATTAAAATAAAAAAATATTTAGGTGGAGACCTATTTAGGCAATATTCACATTGGTATTAACCTTTGGTTTCCCAGCAGCTACAATGGATAGAACAGATCTGTCATGTTTTGCTCAAACGCATATAGTGGAGCAGTACAATACATCAGCCATTGTGATAGTCGAAAGCATTTCCAAAATGTCTTTTTATTGTAAAAATCCAGCATTTCTTTATATTTCTTGATGATAATTATCACACACTATAGTATGAATGATGAATCAATAGGCAATATACACAGATTATAAATATCAATCATTATACTAGCAGCATTTTGTAGATAATAGTATTGGAAATAATTGTATAGATCATTGTGCAAATGCATGAAAACTTTCATTGGAAATAATCACTGATGTGGAGACATTCTAGATGGCAATAGTCACTACTTAGCCATAGTGCAATGTTCAATGTGCAGTATAGTAGTTGGAAGCGCCCGACTGTATAGGGAGGGTGATTAGGGACTGATGGTCACCCCATCGCCCCTTTTCCCCTCAGGGCATTCAGTGAGCTGGCCCCGCATGTTAATAGTTAAATAAGGGGAAGATCAGGGGGCAATTAAGGGTTAATTCTCTGGGGGATCCTCCTTAGACAGGATGGGGCGGTGCAGGAATCCTGTTAGGTTACATATACCCCTCCCCTGTTCCGGCACTTCCTCTTGCACGTGGAAGCAAAACTGGCCCTCCCGCCCTCCCTTTGCGGTTATCTCTGAGAGGCGGGCGAGGTGCTCGGTTGTGATCAGTTATGGATACTTGGTTATTCTGTTTTGTTTTTCTATTTTCAGATCCCTCGCTGGGAGTCCAGCAGTTTGGATATCGCTCCGTGGATTTTGGCTTTGGAGAGTCGCAAGTTCTGGTTGAGTCTATGAAGTCACAGCTGGCGGCATTTGAGTACAGCGGAGATATGGTGGGAGCAGATGGCGTACTTGCCCGCTGGGAGTCCAGCTGGGGGCATACTGCTCTGATGATTACGGTTTAACTTGCCCGCTGGGAGTCCAGCTGTGGGCATACTGCTCTGATGATTACGGTTTAACTTGCCCGCTGGGAGTCCAGCTGTGGGCATACTGCTCTTATGATTACGGTTTAACTTGCCCGCTGGGAGTCCAGCGGTGGGCATACCGCTCTGATGATTACGGTTTAACTTGCCCGCTGGGAGCCAGCGTTTGGCATACTGCTCCGATATTATGGTTTATTATGGTTTGCCGCTTTAATAAATAAGCTGTGGCCGATCACCATCCAGCAATAAAAGTGACACATTTGTCGGTGTTGTTTGTTATGGGTCAAGGTGGGTAAAGGGGCCAGGGGTTAGTATAGGTGTTGCCCCTTCCCAGGTTTCCCTGAATACCAGCAGTCTATGTATTATGGCTATTCACAGAAATATTTCATTTTGTCTTCTAGGATAACCTACATAGTTTTTACATAAGGCGTTACCTTCTATAATTGTGGATTTCATCATGTCATTGTCATTTCGAAGAGCAGGTTTTGTGTGATAAATTACACTTCTGCAAATACTGCAGATGCTAGTGAGAAACGGAATCTAAACCTTAACGCCTACTTCTCATTTATCTAAGATGTGTTCTGAGAAAGTTCCATTGGCACCAGCTTCTGTCTACTTCTACTCCTGGAGCGGAACAAATGGCACACATAGCTCCTGGAAAATAAAAGGACAATAAATTGGCAAAGACAATAATATATTAATCCCTGTAGGTAGGAATCTGCAAAAGGCTTAACGTAGAGGTCACAAATAATAGAAGATTGAGTAAGCATTTAGTTTTTATGCTATATTATTTTTAAAAAACTTTTTTTGTCATTAAAGTGCCACTGTCAGCATGATCAACCCCATTAAACCAGATATGTTGCCTGTTAGGGTCGATCATGCGCTTTAGTGACTCACTAAGGGCTCGTTCATTGCGGTCCGCAATGCACGGGCACCGCCCATGGGGCAGGCGAATGGGGATCGCAGACCCATTCACTTGAATGGGTCCGCAATCCTTCCGTTCCACAAAAAGATAGAGCAAATTCTATCTTTTTGCAGTGCGGAAGCATGGAACGGAACCCCAGAAAGTACTTCGTAGTGCTTCTGTAGTGTTCCGTTCGGTGCTTCCGTTCCGCATTTTCGGATTTGCGGACCCATTGAAGTGAAATGCAAATGCAAATGCGGTCTGCAATACGGCAACGGGCAGCACACGTTCGTGTGAATGAGCCCTAAGGATCATTGGCGGTCCAGCATTAATATGTATTATGGAGTCATTGCTGTCAGTGGGTTTTTATCAAAATCATATATTCCCCTAAAAATGCATCATTTTGATAATGTGCTGTGGCTTATATGTATGCAATCATTGGTGTAAGACTGACAGTGGAGTCTCTGCAGCAGGGAGTGAGCGCTCTGTGGGGAGGACAGAACACTTACTTTCCATCCTGCCAGCAGTTGCGCTCCTCTGTGTGAGGCCACCGACACCTCCACTTCTGGGTGGACCGAAGTCTCCTGTGGCTTCACACATAGCAGAGGAGTGCAACTGCTGGCAGGATGGCAAAGTAAGTATTATCACCTCCCTGCAAAGCACTCAGTCCTCTCTGCAGAGACTCCACTGCCAACAATGATTGTATATATACATATATATATATATATATATATATATATATATATATATATATATTACACACAGGTGAAACTTGAAAAATTTGAATATCATGCAAAAGTCTATTTATTTCAGTAAGAATAGCAATGCAGCGGGGGCGCAGACCTAGCGGAATGCGTCTTGACTTGGGGGGGAGACTTAAGGCAGGTAAGGGTTAAGAGATTGGGAGTGTGGGAAGGAGAGGTAGCAGTTAGGGGGTGGAGTTGGAGAACGGTTTTGGCGGGCAGTATAAAAGAAAGGGAAAGGAGGAGCTTAGGGGAGTTGCAGAGATCGAGGCAGTTATGGCAGACCTGGAGGCTTTGGTGTCAGCGGTGAGGGATGCGGCGCGGCAGCACGGGACGGCGTGGCTGCAGGATCATCTTACCGGAGCGCTGCGTGGGGTTCCTGTTCCGAGTGCGGCGGTGGAGGTGAGGACCAGAACCCGTCTTTGGTCCCCCCGGAGCGGCTCAGCCCTGAGGCGACCCCGACGGTCAGGAGGCGGGTGCGGAGTCCTTCCCGTGGCCCTTTGATGAGAGCGGCGGTTATGGCGTCTGGCTCGGCGCCCCGGCGCAGCAGCAGGTCAGTGGCGGCTCGGGCCGGGTCGGCGGGGGGGGGCTCTGGCGTCTGCTGAGCCTGCCCCCAGGTCCGCGAGAGAGGTGCGCGGCGGGTCGAGACCACGGAGGGATGGATGGAGAGTGACGGACTCACCTGCGGACGTGGGGGGAGTCCTGCCGGAGAGCGGAGCGGCGGCCTTGCTTGATGCGGTGGCTGGATCGCGAGTGGAGGCCGGGAGGAGGGGACGTGCGCCAGGTCCGGCGGCGGGAACCCGGAGTGAGAGGAGCGCGTTGCGGCCCCTGGAGGTGGGCCGGCGACTGGAGCACGGAGCGCCGACTAGTGGGCCGGATTTACTTCCTCCCCCTGTGCGGCGGTGTGGCAGGGATGGTTCGGCAGGTGAGGAGAGGGTGCCGGCTGCGTGTGGGACAGTGGCGGCTGCGGTGGCTGGGGCCAGGAGGCCATTGGTTTCACCGGATCGACGTGGAGGCAGGAGCCGGGGGTCCGGTTCACACACCCTCGCCAGGAGTCCCAGCGGTGGGTCCTCATCGGGACGGAGCATGGAGGAGGGAGAGCTGGAGGCGGATCCTTCCCAGGCGGCAGGTGTCTTGGAGGATGTGGCGGTGCCGGACGCTGTGCCATTTTCGGGTGGAGGCCTATCGGTGACGCAGGTTGGAGGAGCGGCGGCTGCTGGGTCTTCTTCCCAGGGACGGCCAGGTGAGAGGACGTCTGGACATGTTGCGGTGGGGGCGGGTATTGGGGATGCTGGGCCTAGTCAGGTGGTGGGGGGGGGGGTTCTATGGCTTTGGCGCAGGAACTGTTATCCGGGATGCTGGCTCTGTTGTCGAGAGGGGGGCAGGGTACGGCTGTGTCGCCAGCGTCGGTGTGGGGGCCTGTGCAGGGTGTCGGTGGTCCGGGGGCAGTTGCTGGGGCGGAGTGCTTGGGATCTCAGCCTGGGGTGTCTGTTGGACCTTCGGTGGGGGAGTCCGCTAGGCAGGGGAGCGTGTTGGGTGATGGTGTGCGGTTGGCGGATGCGGCTAAGGGTGAAGTGTACGTGTGCTTCGAGGGTCCGTTGGGGGCGCACTTGAAGCAGGAGGTTAAGGACAAGATATGGAGGGACGAGTATGTGGAGATTTTTTCCCTTCTTCCGTTGGAGAAGTTTAATTTGGATAGGGGGAAACCAGACGACAGTAAGCGGGAGGAGGAGGAGAAGCGGAGGTATAGGCTCATTCCGCGTACGTTTCAGAATTGGCTACAGGCCTTTGCCATTTTTGCTAGTGTGGTCGGGGAGAAGGCTCCGGAACATTGTTCGGCGTTGTTCGGTTATATGGATTCCATCGGGGAGGCTCATCGGGTTTATGGGGGTGTGGCGTGGCTCAGATATGATGAGCAGTTTAGGCAGCGGAAGGCGGTCAGGCCGAGCATACGATGGGATCATAAAGACATTAGTCTTTGGATGAAGTTGATGACGGCTCCAAAAGGGGGGTCTATGCCCTTTCGAGGGGGGGCCGGGGGATCCTCGGCCGGTGAGGGGCACGGTGTTGGGAGGAAGGGCTGTTGCTGGCAATACAATGAAGGCCATTGTCGGTTCATGGCCGAGTGCCGGTTCAGACACGAGTGCTCCGGTTGCGGAGGCGCCCATAGTTTGTCCAAATGCTTCAAGAGGGGGAGAGGCAAGGGACCTGAGGTTGCGCCGAAGAGGGGTGACGCCGGTGATGGTGGGAGAGATGGCGCCTTATTTAGAGAGGTACCCAAATAGGGAGGCGGCTGCTTTGTTGCTGGCAGGTTTTCAGTGGGGTTTCAAAATTCCGTGTCTGTCGGTTGGGGATGGTACCGTTCCGCGGAACCTGTCCTCAGCGTTGTGTTGTCCGGGGGTGGTGACCGAGAAGATTGCTAAGGAGGTTGCTGCGGGTAGGGTTCTTGGTCCTTTTGCTTGTCAGCCATTGCTGGATTTTTGGGTGTCACCGTTGGGGCTAGTGCCGAAAAAAGAGCCCAATAAATTTCGTTTAATACATCATCTGTCCTTTCCGCCGGGTGGGGCGGTGAACGATGGTATAGCGGAGGAGTTGTGTTCAGTTTCATACACTTCTTTTGACGCGGCTGTTCGGTGGGTCCGTCGTTTTGGTCAGGGTGCCCTGTTGGCTAAGACCGATATTGAGGCCGCGTTTCGGTTGTTACCGATTCATCCTGAGAGTTTCCACTTGTTGGGTTTTCAGTGGGAGGGGAGTTTTTATGTAGATTGCTGTTTGCCGATGGGTTGCGCGATTTCATGTTCACTGTTTGAATGTTTTAGCACGTTTTGGAGTGGGTAGTCAAGGTGGAATCGGGTTGGAATTCGGTTTTACACTATCTTGATGACTTTTTGTTTATCGGCCCTGCGAGCTCGCGGATCTGTTCGGTTTTGTTGAGAACTATGGAACGGGTGGCGGCTCGTTTTGGGGTGCCGTTGGCCCCGGAAAAGACAGAGGGACCGGCAACGGTGCTTCGTTTTTTGGGGATTGAAATAGATAGCGTGGCTATGGAATGTCGGTTGCCGGTGGATAAGGTGAGGGATTTGTTGGAGGATTTGGCGTTTTTGGTGCGGGCTAGGCGGGTTCAGTTGCGGAAGGTGCAGTCGGTGCTGGGCAAGTTGAACTTTGCCTGCAGGATATTGCCGATGGGGAGGGTTTTCTGTCGCCGGCTGGCGCAGGCCTCGGCGGGAGTGGTGGTTCTGTTTCACTATTTGCGTTTGTCCTCGGAGGTGAGGGAGGATTTACGGGTTTGGCAGGTTTTTCTGGAGGGTTTTAATGGTCGGGCTATGTGGATTGAGGCGCCGGTCTCTAATGTGGACTTGGAGTTATTTTCGGATGCATCGGGTTCCGGAGGGTATGGGGTGTATTGCAGTGGACAGTGGAGTGCGGGGCCCTGGCCGGTGGAATGGCAGGAGGCAGGTTTTCTTGGGAACTTGGTCTTGTTGGAGCTGTTTCCGATAGTGTTGGCCACGATACTGTGGGGGGACAGGTTTCGGAATAAGCGGGTACGTTTTTCTGTGACAACATGGGGGTGGTGCAGGTGATTAATAGTCAATCGGCCTCGTCGCCCCCGGTGTTGAGATTGCTCAGGTTTCTGGTGTTACAAGGTTTGCGGTTGAATGCTTGTTTTGTTTCTGTTCACCTGCCAGGGGTTGAGAACTCCATAGCTGATTCTCTTTCTCGTTTCCAGTGGGATCGTTTTCGAGGATTGGCGCCAGAAGCGGAGGTTCAAGGGCTGTCCTGTCCCCAGTGGCTCTGGAGCGTGGCCTTGGGGTCTCGGCTGACTTGATTCGGCGGTCTGTGAGTAAAGGGACGTGGTCGTCTTACTCGGCAGTGTGGTCGCTTTGGGAAGGTTTGTTAGAGCAAGTAGGGGTGGGTGATTTGGTGGAGGAGTGGCAGTCCGTGTTGGTATATTGGTTAGGGGTGTCGTTCAGTGAGGGGTTGTCCTTTTCGGTTGCTTCCAAGAGGTTAGCTGCGGTGTCCTTTTTGTTGCATTTGCGCGGTTTGGTGGACGTGACCAAGACTTTTTTGGTGCGGCAGGCTTTAAAGGGCTATCGTCGTGGGGCTGTTCGCAGGGATTCGCGGCGGCCAGTGTCGTTTGAAGTTTTGTTGCAGTTATGGGAGAAAGCTGGGGTGATTTGTGTTTCGTCTTTTGAGGTTGTGTTGTTTAGGGTGGCTTTTTCTCTGGCTTTCTTTGGGGCGTTTAGGATCTCAGAGTTGGTGTCAGCTACTCGGAAAGGGTCCGGGGGTTTGTTGAGGGAGGATGTTAGTATTCAGGATGGTGTATTGCTGTGTAGGTTGCGTAGGTCCAAGACGGATCAGGTTGGAAAAGGGGCGGTTTTGTGGTTGCGGCCGCTGACGGGGTCTGTGCTTTGTCCGGTACGCTGTGTGGAGGAATTTTTGGCGGTGCGGCCACGTGGTTCCGCTCCTTTGCTGGTGCATCAGGACGGTTCTAGTTTGTCGGTTTTTCATTTTGTGGCAGTGTTTCGGTCTTGTTTGCGGGCGGCTGGGTTGCCAGCCCAGGAATATGCGTCGCATTCGTTTCGTATTGGTGCTGCGACAGAGGCGGCCCGGTGGGGCTTAGGGGATACTGTTATTAAAAGGATTGTCCAGTGGGAGTCGTTCATGTTTTCGGTCTTACGTTCGACCGCATTTGTTATGATGGAGGTGCTAGATAGATGTAGCCTTAGGAATTTTCTGTTCGGGTTGTTTAATGTACGTGGTTTGTTGTTTGTTTTGTTTTGCAGGAACTGGTGACGGGATTGGCGTGGATTTTCGGGCACTCTTATGTCTACTGGGGCGCCTTGCGGGCGGACGTGCGGCGGAACGGCCGTCGCTTGGGTTTTTCCCCGGAGCAGTTGCAAGTACGGTGGATTGGGCTGCGTGGCCTCATGTGGGGTCGTGTGCTGCCGGAAGTTTCAGGTGCATGTAGCCTTGGATCGGGCTCCTGACATTGTTGTGATACATGCGGGGGGGAACGACTTGGGCGTCCGTAGGTCACGGGATGTTATCAGAGACATTAAGCTGGATCTGCTCCGATTGCTGTCGCAGTTCCCGGATCTGATTGTGGTCTGGTCCGATGTGGTTGCCAGGAGATCATGGCGGTTTGCGCGGTCAGTGGACCGAATTAATAGGCTCGGGCGAAATTAAATAAGGAGGTGGGGCGTTTAGTGCGGCGTCAGGGTGGCTTAGTGGTTCGGCACCAGGAGTTGGAGGCGGCTTCTCCTCAATTTCTGCGGTCGGACTGGAGTCCATCTTAATGATCTGGGGAGTGATATGTGGGCTCTGGGGATCCGAGACGGTTTAGAGATTGGCTTTCAAGGTGTGGCGTGACTCCCACAGGTGAGGTGTCACCGGTGGTCGTCGGTGGCAGTTTCTGAGGTGGGATCCTGGGGGGCAATTCATGGTTAAGAGATGCGTTAGATGGTGGAATGCGCGTCTATTGGAGTTTAAAAGCTGGTTAATGCGCCTCCTGTTCGGCCTAAGTTGGCCTAGGGGAGCTGTATACTTGGAATTGGTGGATTTGGTGTCCTTGGGTCGGCGAACGCGGCCAAGGGCAAGGAAAGTCATGAGAAAAGGAGATCGGGAATAAGACGTGTTTTGGGGTTGCCTCTCAGGATCTCTTGGAGGGTTAACAGCGGGAAAATGTTAAGAAAATGTTAAGAAAATGTGAAGATAATGTTATGATATTATTGTTGTAATAATATGCATGTTTGAAAGAAAGGTTTTAAGTTACATGTTTAATTAATAAAGGTGGCCTTTTACGGCCATATTTTACCAACAAGATGGTGGTGGAGTCTTATTGGAAGAGGGGGTTGTGGGGAAGGTGTGGGGTAGCCGGAAGGGTTCTTCCATCCCATTAAGTCATGCAAATTAAAAGGAATTGCATTAATGCAGCTTAAAATTAGAATATTGTGAAAAGGTTCAGTATTCTAGGCTCAAAGTGTCACACTCTAGTCAGCTAATTCATCCATACCCCCTGAGCAAAGGGTACCTGAGATTGTGACTTTGGGGTCTCATAAGCTGTAAACCATAATCCTCCAAATCATAACAAATGAAGGCTTGAAATATCTCGGTTTGCATGTAATCTGGAGTCTCTCTCATATATTAGTTTCACCTTTTAAGTTGCATTACTCAAATAAATGAACTTTGCACGATATTCTAATTTTTCGAGTTTCACCTGTATGTACAGTGGGGAAAATAAGTATTTAATACACTGGCGATTTTGCAGGATTTCCCACCTAGAATAAAGAGGTCTGTAATTTTTATCATAGGTACACTTCAACTGTGAGAGACAGAATCAAAAAAAAATTAAAATCACATTGTATGATAAATAAATAATTAATTTGCATTTTACTGCATGAAATAAGTATGTGATCACCTACCAACCAGCAAGAGTTCTGGCTCTCGCAGATCTGTTAGTTATTCTTTAAGAAGCCCTCCTACTCTGCACTCATTACCTGTATTAATTGCACCTGTTTTAACCTCTTTACCTATATAAAAGACACCTGTCCACACACTCAATCAATCACACTCCAACCTCTCCACCATGGCCAAGACCAAAGAGCTGTCTATTGCAGACCTGCACAAGGCTGGGATGGGCTACAGGACAATAGGCAAGCAGCTTGGTGAAAAGACAACAACTGTTGGCGCAATTAACACAAGATGACTTTCAATCTTCCTTGGTCTAGAGCTCCATGCAAGATCTTGCCTTGTGGGGTAAGGATGATTCTTAAAAAGGTAAGGAATCAGCCTAGAACTACATGGGAGCTTGGGCCACAGTCTCAAAGATTACAATTTGTAACACACTACGCTGTCATGGATTAAAATCCTGCAGAGCATGCAAGGTCTCCCTGCTTGCACCAGCACATGTCCAGGCCCGTTTGAAGTTCACCAATGACCATCTGGATGATCCAAAGGAGGCATGGGGAAAGGTCATGTGGTCAGATAAGACCAAAATAGAACTTTTAGGTATCAACTCCACTTGCCATCAGTGACGGATTACAATAGGAACGTTCGGGTCGGCTGCCCCGGGCCCAGCACTGCTGGGGGGCCCAACGCTGACCCGAACGCCCACATACTGCGGCGGGGCACAGGAGCGCATAGCTCCCTGTCCCGTCGCCGGTCACCGCCATAGGCTTCTGCCGAGTAGCCCTGAGGCCTATGCGGTAGTGAAATCCCGGCGCAGGCGGGCGTGATGACGTCATCACGCGCCTGTGCTGGGATGCAGCACTGTGATGTGTGCACGTCTGCCTCATCCCGCCTTCCTCTGCAAGCAAGCGCCTGGCCCTGGACATAGGTGAGTATTTAGCTTTTAATTTTTTTTTCATTTTTATTTTAATTTATTTCATGTGCCTACTTTGGGGGACATGTGGGGGGGGGGAACACAGGAGGACATATTAGTGAAGAGACATCGAATACATCGGGGGGGGGGGAATGTGGGGCCAAATTATTATGGCAGGGACTACTATGTGGGGGCAAATTACTATGTGGGGCAAATTATTATGGGAAGGACTACTATGTGGGGGAAAATTATTATATGGGGCAGTGTGGGGGCAAATTACTATGTGGGGGCAGTGGGGGGGGGCAAATTATTATGGAAGGGACTACTATGTGGGGGCAAATTATTATATGGGGCAGTGTGGGAGCAAAATACTACGTGGGGGCAGTGTGGGGGCAAATTACTATGTGGGGGCAAACTACTGTGTGGGGACAGTGTGGGAAAATTGCTGTGTGGGGAAATTGCTATGTGGGGACAGTGTGTCGAAATTGCCATGTGGGGGCAAATTGCTATATTGGGCAGTGTAGAGGAAATTACTATGTGGGGGCAGTGTGGTGGAAATTACTATGTAGGGGCAGTGTGGGGCAAATTCCTATGTAGGGGAAATTACTGTGTGGGGGCAAACTACTATATGGGGGCAGTTTGGGGGAAATTACTGTGTGGGGGCAAATTACTATGGGGGGATTACTATGTGGGGGCAGTGTGGTGGAAATTACTTTATGGGGGTGTTGCTATTGGGGAGGCACTGTAGGGGAAATTCTATTATTTTTGGGGACACTATACAGGGATAATTGCCTGGAGCGCAATAGAGGGTGTTAATATTACTCTGGGCACTCTAGGGGACATTATAGCTGCTGTGGACACTACTGTCTACTGTGAAAGGACGGAGCCTCTAGGTGCTGCAGCAACGTCCCACTAGCACCTAGAGGCTCATTAGCATATTACAAAAGTCATTATTGAGCGCTAACGGCAGCAGGTAGGGAGATATAAGTCACACAGTTATGTTCTGCTGACATTAGCACATCGCTAATGTCAGCCAGCTACATAACGATTTTTTGATGACAGAAGCCCTTAAGGTTGCACTGCTAGATAGCGATCTGGTGACTTTTGCTGCTTGTCGTGGCCAAAGTCTTTTTATAGATCCATCTTTACTATAAACCAGTATTGATACATTAAGCCATACTAAGAAGTGCAGCAAAGGATATATTTATATCAAATGATGCAGGGCCTGAAGATACTGTGCTTCTAGAAGAGAAGAACTCTGTACCTACAATGTCGGATGGAGCATGGCTTGTTGTTTGTGCAGAACCTGACATACCTCCAAACAGAACTGGAGATATGCAGGAGGCCTCTATTGTACCTCTGCATCTCTGTGGGAGCTCAATTACAGCTTTATACAAAGCAGAGCCATAATATGGCCATGGGTTAGATAGTCAAAGAATATCAATTATCGTCTGTGGTCAGTTTAGGTAAGATATAGCTTGCATAAAGAGTATATACAATAAATAACGTTTAGACCCATAAACTGATACAGCGAACAAAAATGCAGAAGTATACAAGCAACTATAAGACTTCAGTTTAGTAAATCAGAAAAACAGGCAAAAAAAAAAAAGAGAAGTGATATAATAATCTACAAATACATATTAGATAGATTTATATAAAAGACAGGTACACAAGTGAAATATCTTCCTACTGAGCCTTTGTTTTTGCATGACATTCATGAACCTTCTTCAGTGTGTGCACCAAGAAAGCACAGGATGGACCAGTAAGCTGAGAGAGCTTTTTTTTATCATTATTTTATTTTATTTTTTGCTGACACCTTGTGTGCAGGGAAACTGTAGTGCAGCTTCATTCAAGTGAATAGGGTCATTTGGTGTTCCCTGCAAAGCCAGGGAGCAGTCCAGGAACACCACTGTACAAGGAAAACCGGGAATGGCTGATTCACTGCTGCAGCCTCTTCATTCTCAGGATCAGTGGGAGTGCCAGAGGTGGACACTCACCAATCTTAAACTGAGGGAATGTCCTATCTCATTTCTATATGAAATGGGAATACCCCTTTAAAAGTAGCTGCATACATCCAGAGTCATTTCCCCTTAGTAGTCACTGCAGTTAAACAGAGTTTTATCACTTCATTGTATAATGTGTGAAGAATACTTGACACTTTTTGTGATCCTCGAGAAGGCTTAGCTCTACCATACCTCAAAGATTTTTTTACCGTATAAGGACAGGTGGTGAATCTCAGTTCTATGTACTAGCCGATATTTGTTCACCCCTATACCAGGTGATGCCCCATGAAAACTCATCCTGCCAACTTTATGCCAAGTGTAAAGTTCTGAAAAAGCAGGTTTTCAACAATACAGAGGGATGACAACTGGTAGAGGTGAACTCAAGAAATTCTTTACTCAGACTTGGCAGCTGAAATGGCAGCTTACACACAGTTTCTGTCTGCAGTGGTCTCACTTAAACATATAATACTCAACAGGGCATCTCTCGCACCTTCCCCCCCCATTACTACAGCAGGATGAGGTCAGTTTGCTATAGTTACTCAAATAGTGGCAGCTCTTGCCTGTAATTTCTTCTGCAAACCTGATGGCTAGGTTATACAAAGCAGCAACTGTGGATGAAGAGACTGCCTAATTACTGAATGGCAGGTCTCATCTATAAAAAAAATATTTAATAAACTTATATAAGCTGGCCATACACATTAGATACAGGGTTGGAACTACTGCCGGGCCAGGATTGGCAGGGGTCTCTACTGCCCCCTCTGCCAGTGCACACACACAGTGATAATGATTATTGTTTGTATGCCTAGGCAAGGCCCGAGCCGTAATAGATGTCTGCACAGCCTCATACCTCAGCCTGTCCCGTGGTCTCACCAGACGGTGCAATGCACTGACAGCATCACACCTGCTGGGTTGAGTAGAAGAGCACATAGACGGAAGGGGGGCACAGTTCAAAAGTTTACTATGGTTCCCAGTCTTTTCTAGTTACTCTCTTGATTAGATAGCTGTCATCTGAACTCTCAATCAGCCAACAGCTGTCTCCTGCCCCCTTATACACATGCAAATGTGTTCACATAAGGCAGCTTTTCAAAATGATAGGTTAAATGATATGTTGCAATCTAACAGGACAATTCTCTGACGTTAGCCATCAGGGGAGAGTTATACAGATTAGATGGTTGACTGGTTCCACCATAATTGGCAGGTTCAGCTGACATATGCCTAATGTGTATGGCCACCTTTATAAAGTTCCTATATGTTGGAGAATTCTAGCAGTAGTAGAAACATACAGTGGCTCTACCACACTGGGCAAAAATGGTCACGGTGCTCACTCCACGGCACACCCGCTGCCGAATAAGTTTAATGTATGTATTGAAACAGTAATTAATTCGGAGGGCACTCAACTAACTGTCGTTGCATGGAAACAAATTCAGCTTATTGACAGAAAATCTTCAGTGAGGAAGGAGTATGTAACTCTGAAATGCGTTTGGTAAACTTTTAAAATTTAACAGTGAACTTATTAGTGGTATAAAACAAAGAAATCCATCTGAGGCTATTAGCATAACTAAAATTGCCGACCTAGGAGGACAGAAGAGACAATGAGTTTGAATCCACTCTAATCCTTCCTACAGCAAGAGGGCTAACTAACGTTGGCCATATCCCGACACGTGGGACGACACGTGGGGCGCTGAGTCATTGCAACCAGCAGCGCTCAGCGAGTGTAACTACATTGCACAGCCGGGCCGCACCTGATATATGTGGAAGTGGTAACGTAACAAAGTTACATTGTATACAATATGAAGTCTCCCTAATTAATCCCATAAGGATATTCTGACATAACAACCAATGTACGATGCCAGTTCTTATTTACAATTTGGCCTCTTATGATGAAATATATATATCTTAGCCCTCTTACACAGAAATTTATTTTCTTTCCGTGTCCGTTCTTTTTTTTTTTTTTTTTGCGGACCATATGCGGAAGCATTCATTTCAATGGGTCTGCAAAAAAAATGAAGGTACTCCGTGTCCATTCCATTTCTGTATATCCATTCTGCTAGAAGATAGAACTTGTCCTATTATTGTCCGCATAATGGACAAGAATAGTACTGTTCTATTAGGGGCCAGCTGTTCCGTTCTGCAAAATACGGAATGCACATGGACGTCATCCGTAATTTTTTTGCAGACCGGATAAAAAAAACATACGGTCGTGTGCAAGAGGCCTTAGGGTCATATACATGAACGTATTTTGCGGACAGTATATGGAACCATTCATTTCAAAGGGTCCGCCAAAAAAACGGAAGTTACTCTGTGTGCAATGCATTTCCATCCGCATTTCCCTGTAACCGGCTTGCTCTGTGTTCCACCGAAAACTTAACGTTTTGTAGGGAGAGAAACCATCGGGTGACCTGGGCATTTCTGTCCTTGGCCTGGCTTATCCACTTGAGAGGGGAGTGATCAGTCACCAGGTGGAATTTTCTCCTCAAATAATAGCGGAGAGATTCTAGTGCCCACTTGATAGTCAGGCACTCTCTCTCCACTATACTATACCGGGTCTCGGCTGGGGTGAGCTTGCGGCTGAGGAAGACAACGGGATGCTCCTCCCCGTTGACCCTTCAAGAGTCCTGTCAAGGGCACGGCTAGAGTAGCAAAGTGGGGAACAAACCTCATGTAATAGCCCACCATTTCCAGGAATGACTTTATTTGCCTAGTGACAGGTCGGGGCCAATTCCGTATCGCCTCTATTTTGATCACTTGGGATTTGATGACTCCGCGCTCAATGACATACCCCAGGTACTTAGTCTCTTCTAACCCTATTGCACACTTTTTTGGGTTAGCGGTTAGGCCAGCTTTCCGAAGGGAGTCCACTACAGCCTGCACTTTGGGTAGGTGACGTTTCCGGTCGGTACTGTGGATGACAATATCGTCCAGGTAAGCCGAAGCCTACTGACGATGTGGACGAAGCACAATGTCCATTAGTTGCTAAAAAGTGGCTGGGGCGCCATGCAGACCAAAGGGTAAGACCTGATATTGATACAGCCCCTCAGGCGTGATGAAGGCAGTTTTCTCTCGTGAGGTACAAAACAGAAAAATACCGGACTTGTCCTAACCTCTTGATGAGCTCATCCACCCGGGGCATGGGATACACATCGAATTTGTAAAACTTGTTAAGTTTTCGAAAGTTGTTACAAAACCGCAACGTCCCATCTGGCTTGGGTATCAATACTATAGGACTGGCCCACTCACTTTTTGACTCCTCAATGATATCTAGCTGCAACATGAGCTGCACCTCTTCCGATATGGCTTGTTGCCGAGCCTCAGGTACCCGGTATGGTTTTAATCAGGCTTTTGCCTGAGGCTCAGTGACAATGTGATGCTGGGTTATGGAAGTGCGTCCAGGGAGGTCCGAGAACACATTAGTGTTCTGACTAACGAACTCCCTGGCCTCCTGAGTCTGTTCAGAGGAGAAGCCGCCTCTCTTGCATCAGACAGAGGGGTCGGTACGTCTTCTCCTAGAAAACCCGGCCGCGGGCTGTCTTCTGTACAGGTTTCCCTATCTGTCCACGATTTGAGTAAATTCACATGGTAAACCTTCTCCGGCTTTTGCCGCCCTGGCTGGTGTACCTTGTAGTTTACATCTCCAATTTTCTCGAGTACCTTTTAGGTCTGTCAATTCAGGACCTGGCAGGAAATCCTCCACATCTCCCACCATCACACTTAGCGGGGTTGTCTCCCCCTCTTCCACCAAAGTGGCAGTCATCCCTACCGCTGGCCCTTCAGTCTCTGCTAGGGTTGCCCTTGTCTCATGGGTATCAGTCACTCTCATAGCAGGCCATAGTGCCGGGAAGCCTGGGAAGTCTCTCCCTATTATAAGTTCATAATGTAGATTTGCAGCCACCTCGTGGGTCCATCTACCGGCCACCGTGGTTAGAGACACCAGCACGGTGGGGTAGTCAGTTTCCGTGGATGCACATCACCCCAACTTTCCGGCCAGTATACTCAGTGGACCGCACCAGGGTAGCCCTTACTAGGGTCACCAGACTCCCTGAGTCCAGCAGAGCCTCCGCTGGAGTGTCTCCCACTTCCACCTGGCACAATGATCTAGAGACTCTGGGGTACCTGTTGCATAAGCCTCCTGGAATATAGCGACTGACGGTAGCCATAGTTAGTGTCCATGGGCTCAACCCGATGGGGACAGTCAGCCCTTACACGGCCAGGCTCCTGACACTGCCAGCAGACTATCGGAGCCAGGTCCACTGTGGGTACATCCTGGGCGGGTTTTATCGCCTCAAATCTCCGGGCCTGGGGTGGAGATTTCCGGGGTTTTCTGACCCCCTTCCGAACATAACCCTCCTTTAGATTGCTGGTAGCTTCATAGAGTTCCACCAGGTCGACCATCTCAAGGGCATTACCAGTAGACCGATTCAGTGTTGGAGAGGGTATGGCAAAGCCCTCCAGAACATATCGGTTAATAGTCTATCCAGCATAGCCGGGGGACTCAGGACATCAGGCTGTAGCCACTTTTGCAAGAGGTGTGGAGTAAGTCATAATACTGGGTCCGTGCAGACTCAGCCGGCTTAAACCCCCACTGATGTACCTGCTAGGCACAGACCAACACATTCACGCACAGTCCTGCCAAAATCTCACCCTTTACTTTTTGGTAGTCGGCCGCTTAATCATCTGGCAAGTCGAAATACACCCGCTGGGAATCGGATACCAGTAACGAAGTGTCAACCTCAGCCCACTGGTCACAGGGTAGCTTTTCCCTGATATCTACTTTCTCGTACATTGCCAGGTAGATTTTGATGTCGTTTGTGGGGGTCATCTTAGGAATCGCGACACAGACTGCTTTCCAGGCATCGTAGATGCTCGGGGTTGCTCCTGCTGTCTTCAAAGCCATCACGTGTTCTAGCAGCAACTGGTTAGTCTCCTGCTGCTGCTTATTAGCCTCTCGTTGCTGCAGGTTTGTCTCTTGCTGCTGCAGATTAGCCTCCATGAGGGCCTTCACAACAGCCTCCATTTTGTCATGGGGCACTGGCTGTAATACAGCTGGTTTAAAGTACCACATACAACCGTGCCTGAAAAAAAATGCAGAAACCAAAAATATTGGCGTTCACACCAGCCCCACTGCTATTGGCCGCATCCTCCACCAATTGTGGGGACTCGCTCTGGTAGACGGGATTAGCGAACGCAGTATAGAGGCAAAAACAAGTTCTTTGGATCAAACTGTTCAGTGCTTTATTCACACTTTAGGCAAGTGACAAAACAAGCAGTCATATTCAAACAAAAAAAAGTCACCTTGCAGTGTTGGTGGTAATTCACAATATGCGTTAATTCTGCCTCAAAGAGTTCTTGCTCATAGCAGCACCAACCTGTTTTTAAACAGGTAGCAAGCCTTCATCCTGACACGAGGCTCCCAGATCCCAACACAGACATTGATTCTGAGCCCAGCTGCCTATTTAACCACCTCAGGACCGCCGTACGCAGGATTGCGTCCTGCCGGCGGTCCTGCTCTTCTGGGTGGACGCATATACGCGTCCTCCCGCGAGAGCCGAGATTTCCTGTGAACAGGCGCGCGCGCTCACAGGAACGGAAGGTAAGCGAGTGGATCTCCAGCCTGCCAGCGGCGATCGCTCGCTGGCAGGCTGGAGATCCGAATTTTTTAACCCCTAACAGGTATATTAGACGCTGTTTTCATAACAGCGTCTAATATACCTCCTACCTGGTCCTCTGGTGGTCCCTTTTGTTAGGATCGACCACCAGAGGACTCAGGTAGGTAAGTACAGTAGCACCAAACACCACACTACACTACACCCCCCCCTCCGTCACTTATTAACCCCTTATAAACCCCTGATCACCGATGATCACCCCATATAAACTCCCTGATCACCCCCCTGTCATTGATCACCGCCCTGTCATTGATCACCCCCTGTCAGGCTCCGTTCAGACGTCCGTATGATTTTTACGGATCCACGGATACATGGATCGGATCCGCAAAAAGCATACGGACGTCTGAATGGAGCCTTACAGGGGGGTGATCAATGACAGGCGGGTGATCACCCATATACACTCCCTGATCACCCCCTGTCATTGATCACTCCCCTGTAAGGCTCCATTCAGACGTCCGCATGATTTTTACGGATCCATGGATACATGGATCGGATCCGCAAAACACATGCGGACGTCTGAATGGAGCCTTACAGGGGAGTGATCAATGACAGGGGGGTGATCACCCTGATTACCCTGATCACCCCCTGTCATTGATAACCCCCCTGTAAGGCTCCATTCAGACGTCCGCATGCGTTTTGTGGATCCGATCCATGTATCCATGGATCCGTAAAAAATCATGCGGATGTCTGAATGGAGCCTTACAGGGGGGGTGATCAGTGACAGGGGGGTGATCACCCTGATTACCCTGATCACCCCCTGTCATTGATAACCCCCCTGTAAGGCTCCATTCAGACGTCCGCATGCGTTCTGTGGATCCGATCCATGTATCCATGGATCCGTAAAAAATCATGCGGATGTCTGAATGGAGCCTTACAGGGGGGGTGATCAGTGACAGGGGGGTGATCACCCTGATCACCCCCTGTCATTGATAACCCCCCTGTAAGGCTCCATTCAGACGTCCGCATGCGTTCTGTGGATCCGATCCATGTATCCATGGATCCGTAAAAAATCATGCGGATGTCTGAATGGAGCCTTACGGGGGGGTGATCAGTGACAGGGGGGTGATCACCCTGATCACCCCCTGTCATTGATAACCCCCCTGTAAGGCTCCATTCAGACGTCCGCATGCGTTTTGTGGATCCGATCCATGTATCCATGGATCCGTAAAAAATCATGCGGATGTCTGAATGGAGCCTTACAGGGGGGGTGATCAGTGACAGGGGGGTGATCACCCTGATTACCCTGATCACCCCCTGTCATTGATAACCCCCCTGTAAGGCTCCATTAAGACGTCCGCATGCGTTTTGTGGATCCGATCCATGTATCCATGGATCCGTAAAAAATCATGCGGATGTCTGAATGGAGCCTTACAGGGGGGGTGATCAGTGACAGGGGGGGTGATCACCCTGATTACCCCGATCACCCCCTGTCATTGATAACCCCCCTGTAAGGCTCCATTCAGACGTCCGCATGCGTTCTGTGGATCCGATCCATGTATCCATGGATCCGTAAAAAATCATGCGGATGTCTGAATGGAGCCTTACAGGGGGGGTGATCAGTGACAGGGGGGTGATCACCCTGATTACCCTGATCACCCCCTGTCATTGATAACCCCCCTGTAAGGCTCCATTCAGACGTCCGCATGCGTTCTGTGGATCCGATCCATGTATCCATGGATCCGTAAAAAATCATGCGGATGTCTGAATGGAGCCTTACAGGGGGGGTGATCAGTGACAGGGGGGTGATCACCCTGATTACCCTGATCACCCCCTGTCATTGATAACCCCCCTGTAAGGCTCCATTCAGACGTCCGCATGCGTTCTGTGGATCCGATCCATGTATCCATGGATCCGTAAAAAATCATGCGGATGTCTGAATGGAGCCTTACAGGGGGGGTGATCAATGACAGGGGGGTGATCAGGGAGTCTATATGGGTGATCACCCCCCTGTCATTGATCACCCCCCTGTCATTGATCACCCCCCGCCTGGTAAGGCTCCATTCAGACATTTTTTTTTGGCACAAGTTAGCGGAAATTTTTTGTTTGTTTTTGTTTTTGTTTTTTCTTACTAAGTCTCATATTCTACTAACTTGTGTCAAAAAATAAAATCTCACATGGACGCACCATACCCCTCACGGAATCCAAATGCGTAAACATTTTTAGACATTTATATTCCAGACTTCTTCTCACGCTTTAGGGCCCCTAAAAAGCCAGGGCAGTATAAATACCCCACATGTGACCCCATTTCGGAAAGAAGACACCCCAAGGTATTCCGTGAGGGGCATATTGAGTCCATGAAAGATTGAAATTTTTGTCCTAAGTTAGCGGAAAGTGAGACTTTGTGAGAAAAAAAACAAAAAAAAAATCAATATCCGCTAACTTGTGCAAAAAAAAAAAAATTCTATGAACTCGCCATGCCCCTCATTGAATACCTTGGGGTGTCTTCTTTCCAAAGTGGGGTCACATGTGGGGTATTTATACTGCCCTGGCTTTTTAGGGGCCCGAAAGTGTGAGAAGAAGTCTGGGATCCAAATGTCTAAAAATGCCCTCCTAAAAGGAATTTGGGCCCCTTTGCGCATCTAGGCTGCAAAAAAGTGTCACACATGTGGTATCGCCGTACTCAGGAGAAGTTGAGGAATGTGTTTTGGGGTGTCATTTTACATATACCCATGCTGGGTGAGAAAAATATCTTGGTCAAATGCCAACTTTGTATAAAAAAATGGGAAAAGTTGTCTTTTGCCAAGATATTTCTCTCACCCAGCATGGGTATATGTAAAATGACCCCCCAAAACACATTACCCTACTTCTCCTGAGTACGGCGATACCACATGTGTGACACTTTTTTGCAGCCAAGGTGGGCAAAGGGGCACCTTTCGGATTTCGCAGGCCATTTTTTACACATTTTGATTGCAAGGTACTTCTTACACATTTGGGCCCCTAAATTGCCAGGGCAGTATAACTACGCCACAAGTGACCCCATTTTGGAAAGAAGACACCCCAAGGTATTCCGTGAGGGGCACGGCGAGTTCCTAGAATTTTTTATTTTTTGTCACAAGTTAGCGGAAAATGATGATTTTTCTTTTTTTTTCTTTTTTCCTTACAAAGTCTCATATTCCACTAACTTGCGACAAAAAAAAAAAAATTCTAGGAACTCGCCATGCCCCTCACGGAATACCTTGGGGTGTCTTCTTTCCAAAATGGGGTCACTTGTGGGGTAGTTATACTGCCCTGGCAATTTAGGGGCCCAAATGTGTGAGAAGAACTTTGCAATCAAAATCTGTAAAAAATGCCCTGCAAAATCCGAAAGGTGCACATTGGAATATGTGCCCCTTTGCCCACCTTGGCAGCAAAATAGTGTGACACATCTGATATTGCCGTACTCAGGAGAAGTTGGGCAATGTGTTTTGGGGTGTCATTTTACATATACCCATGCTGGGTGAGAAAAATATCTTGGTCAAATGCCAACTTTGTATAAAAAAATGGGAAAAGTTGTCTTTTGCCAAGATATTTCTCTCACCCAGCATGGGTATATGTAAAATGACACCCCAAAACACATTCCCCAACTTCTACTGAGTACGGCGATACCACATGTGTGACACTTTTTTGATGCCAAGGTGGGCAAAGGGGCACATATTCCAAAGTGCACCTTTCGGATTTCACCGGTCATTTTTTACAGATTTTGATTGCAAAGTACTTCTCACACATTTGGGCCCCTAAATTGCCAGGGCAGTATAACTACGCCACAAGTGACCCCATTTTGGAAAGAAGACACCCCAAGGTATTCCGTGAGAGGCATGGCGAGTTCCTAGAATTTTTTATTTTTTGTCGCAAGTTAGTGGAATATGAGACTTTGTAAGGAAAAAAGAGGAAAAAAAAAAAATCATCATTTTCCGCTAACTTGTGACAAAAAATAAAAAATTCTAGGAACTCGCCATGCCCCTCACAGAATACCTTGGGGTGTCTTCTTTCCAAAATGGGGTCACTTGTGGCGTAGTTATACTGCCCTGGCAATTTAGGGGCCCAAATGTGTGAGAAGTACCTTGCAATCAAAATGTGTAAAAAATGGCCTGCAAAATCTGAAAGGTGCACTTTGGAATATGTGCCCCTTTGCCCACCTTGGCAGCAAAAAAGTGTGACACATCTGGTATCGCCGTACTCAGGAGAAGTTGGGGAATGTGTTTTGGGGTGTCATTTTACATATACCCATGCTGGATGAGAGAAATATCTTGGCAAAAGACAACTTTTCCCATTTTTTTATACAAAGTTGGCATTTGACCAAGATATTTTTCTCACCCAGCATGGGTATATGTAAAATGACACCCCAAAACACATTCCCCAACTTCTCCTGAGTACGGCAATACCAGATGTGTCACACTTTTTTGCTGCCAAGGTGGGCAAAGGGGCACATATTCCAAAGTGCACCTTTTGGATTTCACCGGTCATTTTTTACACATTTTGATTGCAAAGTTCTTCTCACACATTTGGGCCCCTAAATTGCCAGGGCAGTATAACTACGCCACAAGTGACCCCATTTTGGAAAGAAGACACCCCAAGGTATTCCGTGAGGGGCATGGCGAGTTCCTAGAATTTTTTATTTTTTGTCGCAAGTTAGTGGAATATGAGACTTTGTAAGAAAAAAATAAATAAATAAAATCATCATCATTTTCCGCTAACTTGTGACAAAAAATAAAAAGTTCTATGAACTCACTATGCCCATCAGTGAATACCTTAGGGTGTCTACTTTCCGAAATGGGGTCATTTGTGGGAGTTATCTACTGTTTGGGCATTGTAGAACCTCAGGAATCATGACAGGTGCTCAGAAAGTCAGAGCTGTTTCAAAAAGCGGAAATTCACATTTTTGTACCATAGTTTGTAAATGCTATAACTTTTACCCAAACCATTTTTTTTTTTGCCCAAACATTTTTTTTTTATCAAAGACATGTAGAACAATAAATTTGGCGAAAAATTTATATATGGATGTCGTTTTTTTTGCAAAATTTTACAGCTGAAAGTGAAAAATGTCATTTTTTTGCAAAAAAATCGTTACATTTTGATTAATAACAAAAAAAGTAAAAATGTCAGCAGCAATAAAGTACCACCAAATGAAAGCTCCATTAGTGAGAAGAAAAGGAGGTAAAATTCATTTGGGTGGTAAGTTGCATGACCGAGCGATAAACGGTGAAAGGAGTGTAGTGCCGAAGTGTAAAAAGTGCTCTGGTCATGAAGGGGGTTTCACCTAGCGGGGCTGAAGTGGTTAAGGACAGCCAGGTGTTGCCAAAACCCGGACCGGCATTTAAAATCCAGTCCAGTATTTGACTTCATCTGGTTGTAAATCAGCCCAGCAGCACATGCTGGGATGAAAATACCTGTTTTCCCAGACCAAACCTCTCACTGTGTCACAGTATTTATGAATGAGACAATCATGGTATATTGATTTATGTATGAAGTGGCCATACACATGAATTTTTATTGCTACGATCATGATTTTTCTAATTAGTAATATGGATACTGTACATATTGGGATCTAACTAACAATAGCTATCCCTTAATATGTAAAATTCATTTCACTCTATAGTGTATTAAGTACATATTCTTAGCATTTTTCTTAGCATTTTTCTTTGTTCTTTATTTTTTACAATTCTAGTAATGCTGATTACAATATAAATACTTTGCATGGAGGCTGTAGATGACTGTTACCTGTTTTTTTGGTATGGAGAACATGACTTTTACATTTCTCTTTAGATAGACTTACAGGTGGCAGTGACCTCATTGGGTGTTTTAAGACAGACAATGACAATAATTAAATAAGAGTGATTCATTACTATAGAAATCCAATTTTTCGCATGGTTAGCTACAATTTCATAGGAACGGTTAAATACATATATACGTAGGTATGCATCCAATTCTAATCACTGGAAAAATGAACCTACTTAAAACGTACACTTTTTATTTGCTTCTTAAAATAAATCCCACAAAAGTAATTGATATAAATCTTATAAATGTACTGCAAGAGTAGTCTGGAATATCCTATTGGTTAGCTACAAGATGAAAAACAACTACTACGAATTGAGGTGTGATCTGATTCTTAGTTCATCGCCTGCTAAGTTCACACGTTACACCCAGGTGCAATTTTTGTTTGGTTTTCTGAAATCCAGAGCTGCAGTAAGAATTGTATTGAGTTCTCATTTTACAGGTCCTTGTGTCTCCCAGCATTCATACTGCTTCAGTCCCTGAACCAAGCAGTCTCTGCAGAGATAGACACTAGTGGTCTGTACAAAGGGGCGGATTGGCCATAGACCTTACAGGGAAATTTCCCGGTGGGCCAATGCCTCTGGGGGCCACCCAAGCCCTCCTCTCTGCCGATGGCCCAAGACATAATTAATGAGCTATCAGTGGTAATTAACACTGTGAGAATCAGGAACTCAGGGGCATAGCTAATGGCTCATGGGCCCTAGTGCAAGAGTTCAGCTTGGGGCCCCCCTTCCCTCAGTGCTTTGTGGCCAAGGCCAGGATGTGCATAGTCTTTGTGCTGCCCGAGGCCAAAATTGAAACGGCACCCCTGCCCCCTTCCCTTGAGCCAGAGGTGTAACTTGACCAGCATGGACTTTCTATAATACTTGTGTCTTATGCACCACAAGGGTCTTTGGGCGCCCTCAGGCTCCTGGGCCCGGTAGCGACTGCTACCTCTGCACCCCCTATAGCTATGCCCCTGCACGTACTCATGCACTCGATCAGCGACTGCACATGTCCCCCTGAATTCAACAGCTGTGGCATGCACCTCACCTCCTAACCCCCCTGCTTCATATCTTAATAAGAGACAACTGAAGGAGGAGGGCAGAAAATGGCTATTGATGGCCACCACAGAGGGACAGCTTTTTGGGCACTATATCGTGCTGCACTGTGGTATATGGTTCTTATTGGATAGTATTTTGCGCTATTGTATTGCTAACTCAGCCTACTTGTATTGCGCCCCGACAATATGGGGGCCACTTTTATTTTATTTTTTTCCAGGGCCACTTTAAGTTCCCAGTCCACCCCTGTCTGTACAGGAGACTAATCTGCACTGTCAGAATCCAATACAACAGGATGCTTTACTTTAAAGGATCATAGCTAAGATGTAAAAGGGGTCGTTCAGGATTAGAAAAATGTGGCTGCTTCTTTCCAGAAACAGCATTGCACCTGTCCATAAGTTGTGTGTATTACAGGTCAACTCTATTGAGGTGAATGGGCTTGAATTCAGTGGCATAGAGTTATCGTCTCAAATGTTATCAAGTTTTAGTGGTCGTCCTAGAACCAATTAATATTGTTTCTTGAGTGACCACCGTAATGGGCTTAATTTATCAACCCTAGTTAAAGGGGTTGTTCCATGAAAATATTGTACAGTTTTCAAACCATCACCTGGATCTGAATACTTTTGTAATTGCATGAGATTTATTTTTATTTTTTATTATTCAATAAAATATATCTGTACAGTGCCACCTGCTTTTTGTTCTTTTTCTTATTTCTTGGTTCTACTAACTGAGAAGGCTGCACATGCTCAGTTTCATCCTTCAACTGCCTCCTGAGCTGTGATAGGGAGAGCATAGACACGCCCACTGAGTTCCAGCAAGAAAGACACTCCCCTTGAGATGTCAGCTTGATATAAATCTAGCAGAGCAATGAATGGGGAGATCTCTGGATCCATGTGAGGTACAGGGCTGGTTCTAGCTTTGTTAGAAAGGGATTGTCATGTACTATTTGACTATTTTTCATTTTTTACATTAATCATGGGATAACCCCTTTAAAAGAAAAACTATCCTTGTTGCCACAGCAACAAATTACAGTGCAGCTTTTTTTCCAGCACAGTTTATAAAACGATAGCTGATTTTTCATTGGTTACCATAGACAACTGTATTAATTGATGCCATTAATTGCTGTAACCTGTCAAACATGCTGTGAAACTATAAGATTCAAACCTGGTAAAAGAAATGCATTTCAAGATTTTGTCATTTTGTAATGTCATTTGTAAGCAGAGGACAAGCAAACTTACCTGTTTGCTAATTCCACTGAAATCTCCTCCAATGGCTTTCCCTTTGTATTTGGAACAAACATTAGAACAAAGAGCAGACACGCCATGCTCATAACAGCGTAACCAAAAATCATCCATGGAAGGCCAAGAGTCTCTGTTCACATTAAAAGCCAGAAAAAAAGATACAAGATAAGTTAGTGTACTGCCAAATCTACAATACTGTTAATAGTCGATTTATCATTAACACTTTCTATGTAACAAGATTATTTCCAAAAGTTAATAACCAGGGGTGGACTGGCCATCGAAAATTACTGCCTGATAGGAACGCTAAGACAAAATAATAAACGTTATTACTTTATTGATTAAAATCGGAGTCAAAGACTCAAAAATATAAGGCTAGGGTATATCCCCAAGGTGCGGGGAAGAGATATACAAGTTGCATTTGTGTCTCCTATCCCTAAATATATTGCTAGGGTATAGGAGGGTGTTATCTCTGAACCCTATTAAGACTTGGTAACACCGTCAATGTGCGCATCAGTGCTACTCTAGAATCTGGACATGGACACCTCCTCAGACACAAGGTAGGTATACTGTCCAGTATCCTATCACTGCTATACAGGGGCTCACCACAGGGATAGTACTATGGTGTGTATGAATAGATCGACAGGAGTCCAGGTGGAAACAGCTGATTAACCACTCTGGACACCTCCGATAGTAACACTATCCCTGAGCGCAGCCCTATTTCTCACTACCCCTGCCCTACGCGTTTCTGTGCGGTGGTATGCCTGCACTTCATCAGGAGCAGGTACAGGAGGTAATTTAGTATTATGTAGTTGAATCCCTGCCCAGAGTGGCGTGCAGGATCGCAGTGTATCGGCGCTGTGACGGCTGTACTGGCCGCCCAAACGCCAAACTCCTCCCGCTGTGCAGCACCCAATAGAAGTTTACAGTGGCGATGCTGGGTAGTGTTGCTGTTACTAGCAACCACATAAGTGGGGGAACCTTTTGGCGGTTGAAAGTAGCGATTATGTACTTCACTGTAGACATATTTGTTATTTTGATCCATCTAAGGGATTAGATGTCACATACAGCATCCTCGATATGTATCATCATGGGGTTGCGGATAATGCACATTGTATCAGGGAAAATAACCTGCGAGGCTGTAGGGGTGATGGTTGCATCTATACACTGTTTGATTATATGCAGAAACATAGTGTACAAGGTCGTGGACAAACATGGTATATGCCCATTTGTTACTTATGACCATTATATGGAGCATCCGTGGATTAGAACAGACATAAACCCACGGAATTATGTGTGGTAAAGTTGTTACACCACACTGTAACACAGTATATCATCCGCCATGTAGCTTTATATCCTGTATAGTTATAAGACATCACCTCAGATGAAACATGCATACAAAACTGCATCATTTAGACCCTGCGGTTTCACAGTTTGCATCCTGAAAATCCACTGAGCTTCTCTACGTAATAATAAGGTGTCCACATCACCCTCTCGTATGGGTCGAGTAATTTGTTCAATACCCTGAAATTAAACTCGTGCCCCTTCCTCAGCATGGCACCAGGGCCGGCGCTTCCATAGAGGCAAGGGGGGCAATTGCCCCCGGGCCCCCGCCTCCTTAGGGTCCCCCCAGCGCCGGCCCAGCTGCAACTACTATCTAATCTAAATCTAAAATTCTATTCTGTGTGCCTGTGGCCCCAGCAGTCCGGTCTGGAGATGGCGCCGCGTAATGTAATTAAAACTGGACTGGAGTGGAGGGGCCCCCCGCCGGCGCAGGAGGCCGCTCTGCCTGCGCTGCACTGCTCGTCTCTTTAAGGGCTGTTTCACACGAGCGAGTCCATTGTGGGAATCACGCTCCGTGTGAGTGTGATCCTCCGCTATGGACTTGCAGGAGCTCACGGCATTATCATGATTTATAATGCTATGTGTCTCTGCTTGGCCTTTTTTCCACAGAATCATAGTGACATAAAGCTGTCAGTATGATTTTGTAGAAAAAAGGCCAAGCACAGGCACATAGCATTATAAATCATGATAATGCCCTGCGCTCCTGAAAGTCCAGAGTGGAGGATCACACTCACACACGGAGAGTGATTCCCGCAATGGACTCGCTCATGTGAAACCAGCCTAAGAGATTCGAGACTGGAGCAGCGGCATGCATGGCACAGGCAGGCACGTCTAGCGGCTGGCTGACGTTGCCACAGGCTCCGCCCCCCCCCCCCCCCCCCCGCCCAGAGCAGAGAACTTGGTCTTGATTGAAGGAGCAAGCGCCATTGGCAGCCAGCGCCAGGGAAGGCCCGCGGCCCGCGGCCCACAGTCAGAAGGCAGCCAGCCAAGTTCCACTGAAGTTCCAAGAATCCAAGTGTACAGTCTACAACAGAACACAGTCAGTCACAGACCAGTTACAGTTATTGTCTCTGTCTGGTAGGTTGGTTATATTGTTAATTAAACTGGATCGGATCCATAATCCATCCATTCCCAGTTTCCCACTCACTGACTTACTTAGTCCCAGGCACCATCTGACCCGTCCGGGCTGTCCCAGTGTACTACTAGCCCGCCCTGCGGCCCTGGTTCTGTTTGGAGTCAGTTGGAGTGGAGAAATGTGCATTGGAGGGGGTGTGGGGGGGCAGGTACTGGTAATACCAGTTACTGCCTCCCCCGAATGCACATTTCTCCAGTCGAACTGTCCAAACAGAACCAGGGCGGGCTAGTATACTGGGACGGGTGAGATGGTGCCTGGGATGGATCCGACCCAGTTTAATCAACCAACCTACCAGTAACTCCCCCCCCCCCCCCAAATGCTCATTCCTGATGTCAGATGTTCACCAATCCTTTTTCTGAATTCACCTTTCGTTTTCCGATGTAGTGTATGTACAAGTGAGGAGATAAATCACTCCTATCGATTTGCAATTTATGAAAGATCTTAGTCCATACGTCCTCCCTGTACTGGTGCTACTAAAATATTTTACGTTCTTTATGTACTTACAGAAGGAGCATGTTCCGCGTTGGAACGTGCCTTTGGCATCATTTTTCAGCCATGACTTGGTTGGTTTTGGGGCCACATACAAACTGTGGACCAAACGGTCTCTTAATTTGCAATTCCGACGATAGGTGATAGAAGGATTTTGTGTCAGCAAATGCCCAATGTCAGGGTCTGATTTCAAAATCCCCTAGCACATTGACAGTGTTACCAAGTCTTAAAGGGGTTGTCCGGGTTCAGAGCTGAACCCGGACATACCCTTATTTTCACCCCGGCAGCCCTCCTGAGCCTGGCATCGGAGCATCTCATGCTCCGATGCGCTCCCGTGCCCTGCGCTAGATCGCGCAGGGCACAGGCTCTTGTGTTTTCAATAACACACTGCCGGGCGGTAACTTCCGCCCAGCAGTGTGTTCGGTGACGTCACCGGCTCTGAGGGGCGGGCTTTAGCTCTGCCCTAGCCGTTTTATTGGTTAGGGCAGAGCCAAATCCCGCCCATCAGTGCCGGTGACGTCACCGGGCTGCCTGTCAGCCCCATAGAGAGCCCCGGTACGTCACCGGAACTCAGAAAAATGCCTTTGCCCTGCGCGATTTAGCGCAGGGCAAAGGAGAGCATCGGAGCATGAACTGCTCCGATGCTCATGTCAGGGGGGCTGCCGGGGTGAAAATGAAGGTATGTCCAGGTTCAGCTCTGAACCTGGACAACCCCTTTAATAGGGTTCAGAGATAACACCCTCCTATACCCTATGTGAGACGGGACCACTCAAACAGTCTCTTTTCAGGGTTTATTAGGCACACAGCACAGTACAGGCTTGCTTTCTTCAAATAACAGAACAGTCCAAATGAAATAACAACACACAGTGATACAGGCTTCTCACCAGCTGCAGTTTTTCTCCCAGCAAATCCTCACTGCCAAGAGGTTTGGGTTCAGTAGTCTTCCTCTCAGACCACCATCCACACACACTGCTCTCTGGCAGAGTGTCCTTTTTAAAATCACCATCACACCTGTGTGTGTGGCGGTAACACCCGAGATGGAGTATGGGAGTGACCTTCCCACCCAAGCTCTTCAGTCACTCCTAAATCCCGGACCCAAATTCCAGCTACCACCAACTCAGTGATCTACCATCACTGGTCACTACTTACCTCCGGGATTTACATCACTGAGTGTAGCAGCCTCAGTGACACATACCTACCATCTATGATGTCACCCACTGCATGCTTACACCTAGCAATATATTTAGGGATAGGAGACACAAATGCAACTTGTATATCTCTTCCCCGCACCTTGGGGATATACCCTAGCCTGATATTTTTGAGTTATGAGTCTTTGACTCCAGTTTTAATCAATAAAGTGATAAAGTTTATTATTTTTTTCTTAGGCTACTTTCACACTTGCGGCAGGACGGATCCGACAGGCTGTTCACCATGTCGGATCCGTCCTGCGGCTATTTCGCCGTGCCGCCGGACCGCCGCTCCGTCCCCATTGACTATAATGGGGACGGGGGCGGAGCTCCTGCGACAGCACGGCGAAGGCCGCTGGACTAAAATTACTGCATGTCAGGCTTTTTAGTCCAGCGGCTTTCGCCGTGCACCGCCGTGCTGCGCTGGAGCTCAGCCCCTGTCCCCATTATAGTCAATGGGGACAGAGCGGCGGTCCGGCGGCACGGCGAAATAGCCGCAGGACGGATCCGACATGGTGAACAGCCTGTCGGATCCGTCCTGCCGCAAGTGTGAAAGTAGCCTAAGCGTTCCTATCAGGCAGTCATTTTCTAGTATTGACTAATTTGGGACGAATACACAGTAACAATTATTTATTATTCAGTGGACTGGCCATAGACTCTACAGGGAAATTTCCCATTGGCCAATACCCAGTAGGCCACGTGAACCCTCCTCATGGCCACCGCCAGGTGCATAACAATCTGATGCTCTCATAATTAATTTTGTGCACCGCTGTAGTACCTGGTTCTGCTGGGGCAGTATATTGCGCTGCACTGTAGTACTTGGTTCTGCTGAGGCAGTATTTTGTGTTGCACTGTGACATTTGGTTCTGCTGGGGCGGTATTTTGCACTGCAGTAAGCTATTGCTGGCCCAGCTTATTTCTGTTATCCTTGCCTACTTGTGTTGCTCAACCTACTGTAACACTTTCTGAGGGTCCCTTGTGTTAAAATAAAGCTAAGGAATCGTGGCCAAAGACTTAGCAATTTACAGGAGCTGTGGTGCAGGATAAAAAAAAAAAATACTTTCCTCCAAAACTAGTGCCACATCTGCCCTCAGGCTGTGTGTGGTATTGCAACTTAGCTCTATGTGCTTCAGTGGGTCTGAGCTGAAATACCAGATACTACCCACGGACAGGGGTGGCACTGCTTCATGAAGAAAACAGCCATGGTTTTTCAAATCTTATACAACCCCTTTAACCTGTTAACCAGCAATATACCCCTAGAGGCATTTGGCCTAATGTATAAATACAATGAATAATCTCTAATTATAATATACTTTTCTTAGCAGAATACCTTTCACTTATAACAGGGCAGGGTCTAAGGGTAGTCAGAATAGACGGTCACCTAAGGCACCATTGAGGATGGCTCAGCCAGCCTATAGATTTGTAACAAGAAAGAAGGCTCCTGTTTTAAATATTCAATGAAGGCTTCTCTTTAGTTAAATGAATGATTTTCACCCAACAACTGAACTTCAAAGAATAGGGTTGGGGTACACCCTGCAACCCCTGTGTTGTGCACCACTTGATGGTCTTATTCCAGGAACAGGCACAGGTAGACAGACTTCCCTACAGTTGTTCTAGGATCCTTGCTGTTTATGGCGGTCCGTAGCTTGCCTGTGGAGTGCTGGCTGCATTCTGTTCCATGTGGACATGTTTTGAGCTCGCTGATTCTGCTGAAAGTGTATGGCTGGGTTCACATAGTGAAACATAAGGGGGCCTAAGGAGGCAGGGTTTAATGTTCACTATCTCCAATGCACAGCAGTCGGACTAGTTGCCTCAGACCCTGGTGAGAAGAAGGAGGGAAGAAATGGCTCACCTCTTAGGATGCATATAGAAGAATTCTTCATCTATTTTTCAGTTTGGATTGCAACGTGAGACAATATAGTTTTCGGGTTTATACAGTATTTTCTATCATTAGTAGAGATGAGCGAATTTCTCAAAAATTCTATTTGGCCGGTTCGCTGAATTTTCCGAAAAGATTCGATTTGATCCGAATTTATTTGTGGCGAATCACTTTATTGACCGGCTATTTCCTGGCTGCAGAGAGCCTGTATAGTGGTGTAGAACACTGTGCCTTGCTGTAACATGCATAGGGAGTTTGCTTTGGTAGTGAAACAATACTGTGAGTCAATATGACACGCAGATGACAGACATCACTCTTAAAATCACTGCACACATCACTTATTTGGGAAGTTACGGGGCCAAAACTGACCAAATAACTCAAGTGTGAACTCAGCCTTACAGGTCGATGTTAGCACCAGGTATAAAGAACCGTGCAGAGGCCCAAGACCCTACTGTAGTGTGAAAGAGCGCACTCCTTTTACACCATGTCAGCTGATTCCACATAGATGTCTACAGAACCTGTTCTATTAAACTCTTATACAAGTAGAGCCCCCCCTGACAGAGTGGAGAGGGTTGTAAAGGAAGACCGTCACTCGTGCTTGATTTTAGATGCAGAATTTTAGTTCTAGTCACATATTAATTCATAGTGACGCATTTCAGCACGCAGACGTGCTTTCATCAGACTATGCACAAGTATCCTCATGACATGTCTTAAATTACAAACAAATGCAAAGGAACTGACGTCACATCACTGACTCCTCCCCCTGACAAGATACATTAATGGGTGGTATTTGACCACCAATGGAATGCGTGGTTGCTTCTCTGTCCTGATTTTTTTGTGATCAGGACAGAGAAGCAACCAAGCATTCCATTGGTGGTCAAATACCACCCATTGACCCAACAACTAAGAGGCATTGTTAATAAATATTGGCATACCATTTAAAAAAATAAAATAATTATGTTTTTAAAAGGGCAGACAACATTAAAGATAAAATAGTCAGGGCCGACAATGGCAGTAACAAGCGAGAATTGAGACAGAATGTGTTATCCTCTCCCAGACAGGGCACATTTCCGTGCCTGAATTGTGTTAACTGCTCAAGCGTGATCAGGGGGACTCATTTTTCTCACCCACATTCTGGAGAGGGAATTCCCATAAGAGGTATATTCATGTGTGATAGCAGATTTGTTATTTATAGCCTGAAATGTCGGTGTGGACTACTATACGTGGGTGAAATCTCTATGAGAATTAAAGATAGGCTGAGCAAACACAAGTCCACCATCAGAAAAGGTAATTTATTGCTCCCCGTACTATATCATTTCCATGAGAAAAATCATACAATAGCACAATTACGTTACCACGTGATTGAAGGTGTTCCATTACCCTGCCGTGGTGGTGATCAAAATAAATTGCTTTTGAAAAAAGAAGCGTATTGGATCCATCGTTTGCAAACAATGGAGCCAAGAGGTTTGAACCGTGAATACAATATAAGCAGTCTGATCTGATACTTAAAATCCCTTTTTTTCCTTTTCAGCAGAACTAACTATGGGACTTTTTCCATTGCAACATATGGAGACTCACGTAGTTTCCCTATCCATTAATGTATCTTGTCAGGGGGAGGAGTCAGTGATGTGACGTCAGTTCCTTTGCATTTGTTTGTAAGTTAAGACATGTCATGAGGATACTTGTGCATAGTCTGATGAAAGCACGTCTGAGTACTGAAACGCGTCACTATGAATTAATATGTGACTAGAAATTAAATTCTGCATCTAAAATCAAGCGCGAGTGCCGGTCCTTCCTTTACAGCCGTATCATTGGGATGCCTGCCCACTTACATGTGCACCGCCGAAACTACTGAGCAGTGCGGGCCATTTCATTCTACACAGAGTGGAGAGGGTGTCAGCAGTAAGTTTGTGTTGACGTCACTGATTAGTTTGCCCTTTCTCTGATCCGTCAGAACAATAAACCCCCCCAAAAACGGTTCCTGTCTGTTGAGCGTCAGCATTTGGTCAGTAATCCATCAGTATTGCTAAAGCCCCCCAAAAAATGGGAGTGGATCCAAAACAGAGATGACACATGAATGGAATATTCGCATGTCTTCTGTGTTTTGTACCCACTCCTGCTTTAGGCTACCAAATCATAAGCCATTTTTCCTTCCTTCTAACAGATCAGAAGAAGGATTAAATAAATCATGGAGTGGGGAATGTTGGAGAACAGCTTGAGAAGTCCACAGAGTGGCCCAGTAACATAGTGGGGAGGTGGCAGCAGCAGGAGGAGACCACAGAGTGGCCCATTTACACATTGTTGAGGTGGAAGCAGCATGAGGAAACCACAGAGTGGCCCAGTGACATAATGTTGAGTTAGAAGCAGCATGAGGAGGCAACAGAGTGGCCCAGTGACATACTAACTAGCAAATGTCAGTTTTGTTTCCTGGGATAGATTTAGGATTGGGGCACAGGAGCTGCAACCTTCTCCTCCGTTCATTGGCTTCATGGGGTTCAATTTTGACAATACTAACATTGTCATTTTTGCTTGAATTTTAAGGCCATTTACATAGGCCAATAATTGCCGGGATGATCATTCTACAGTGATAGCATTGTCTCCAATAATCAAACAACAAGTTGGTAAGGCTGATTTGTCAGCCTGCATTTGTGGGAGGGGCGGAGGCTCTTCATATACGAGCCACAGCCTCACTCACAGGGGTGTGTTCTCAGGTGCACAGGCCGCATGTTACCTTGTCCGTCCAGGTTCAGCCACGGCTGATACTATATGTTTTTGTCTTGTTACCTGGATCGCCCAGGCCGAGTTAAATGTTGTATGTCACCTGGATCGCCCAGGTTCAGCCACTGAAGATACCGGTGTTCTGCCGAAAGTCTATAGCTTGCCGAAAGTCTATAGCGGAAGTCACGTGGCTCGCTGCGCAAGCGCACAAGCGTACTTCAGCGAAGCATTCCTGCTGCCTCCACTGGAGTAGTTCGCACACCGCGCGTGCGCAGACTTAAGGGTATAGATTTCTTAAAGTGACAGTCATCTCCATTAATCTACATGAATTTGTACCCTCGCGGGCTCGCTTCGATCGCCACGCATCAGGCTCGGCCTCGCTGCGCTCGGCATTTAGTAAAACTAGCTCTATGCCGCCATTGATAGTAAAGAAGGAAACGGATGGTAAAGAAAGAGATGGATAGTCTCTTTCTTTACCATCCATTTCCTTCTTTACTATCAATGGCGGCATAGTTAGTTTTACTAAATGCCGATGCGCAGCATTCATGTAAATGCTGTATTTTACTGGAGGTGACTGTCACTTTAAGGCGATGATTCGGATGATTTGTGGAAGTGCGCTTGCGCAGCCACCACGTCACTTCTGCTATAGACTTTCGACATGCTATAGAAATCTGGCAGAACACCGGCTATGTAATTTGTCTTGTTACCTGGATCGCCCAGGCCAAGTTACATGTTATGTGTTACCTGGATCGCCCAGGCCGAGTTAAACGTTGTATGCCTCCTGGATCACCCAGGCCATGTTAAATGTTGTATGTCACCTGGATCGTCCAGGCCACGTTAAATGTTGTACATCACCCGGATTGCCCAGGCCGAGTTAAATGTTGTCACCTGGATCGCCCAGGCCACGTTAAATGTTGTATGTCACCTGGATCGCCCAGGACAAGCTGCAGATACCATGCTATGTCATTTGTCTTGTTACCTGGATCGCCCAGGACAAGCTAAATGTTGGGTGACAATTGGACCGTCAGGTTCAGCCGCTGCTGATACTACGCTATATATGTCATGTTTTGTTGTTAGAATAAGTCTCTGCCATACCCCACTCTATCGGTATATCAGGTTTACTCTACTCGCACCCAGAGCTGCGTTCACACGTCCTATACTGCTACAGGTTCTTTCCAGGCCCACTTCAAGAACTGCATTCATGTCGCTGTTACATCTATGTTATGCTCCGTTCACAACCAGAGCTGCTGTTATACCAAATTTCATGCTCTGCTTATACCCAGAATTGTGTTCACACTTATACTGCTACACCAGGTCGTATACCCCACTCACCAAAGCCGCTTTCCATGTCTGCTGTCACATCAAGTTAATATTCCGTTCACATCCAAAGCTGCGTCCGCATGTCTGCTTTTACATCTTGTCCTATACCCCATTCACTACTAGACTACTAGAGCTGCGTTCACGTGTCTGCTTTCGCATCACGTCAATACTCTGCTCACTTTCAAATTGCATTCATACGTCTGCTGATACCATGCTTTTGATGCACTACCCATCCTCGGAGACTGGTCTCCTTTTACTTCTGGTTCGTATTCACTCAGATTGGTCTCCTGCCCCAGTTCACCAAACAGTAGTGTTGAGCGCGAATATTCGAATTGCAAATTTTTTCTCGAATATCACGATTTCAAGATTTCGCGAATATTTAGAATATAGTGCTATATATTCGCGAAATCGAATATTCGTTTTTTGTTTAATGCTCCAGTCAGTGCCCGTTGCCGCTTCTGCCGACTTCCGTGCTCATGGAGCGTCCCCATTACCATGGGAACGTCTCCATATACTAGAATGTACCGTTGGATTTGAGAATTACGTTGAAATCGCAATTCGATTAATTCAAGTTATAATAATCGAATTGCGATTTCAACTTAAGCACTGCTATATTCCATATTCATTAATTCTAGCCTAATATGGAATATAGCAGTGCTAAGTTGAAATCGCCATGCGATTATTTCGAGTTATATTAATCGCATTGCGACTTCAACTTGGACCTGGTTTACTATGGTTGGCTTCAATGGCTTGGTAGAATTTGCGAAGATAACGAATGTATTAGTCTATTCCACAAAACGAAGATATTCTCCATCTTCGTTTTAGCTACCTATTCATCAACTTCGCGAATTCTAGCAATCATATAGGAAAGTTTACTATAGAGACAGCTAAGTTTAATTCGCTATGCGATTATATTACTTAGCTTTTTTTAAAAATAAATAGAATAATTATAATACCTGATAATTATTATAATTATTCTATTTATAAAAAAAAATTTAAGTAATATAATCGCATAGCGAATTAAAGGGAATCCGTCACCAGGATTTTGTGTACAGAGCTGAGGACATGGGTTGCTAGATGGCCGGTAGCACATCCGCAATACCCAGTCCCCATAGCTCTGTGTGCTTTTATTGTGTAAATAAACCGATTTGATACATATGCAAATTAACCTGACATGAGTCCTGTATGTGAGATAAGTCAGGGACAGGACTCATCTCAGGTTAATTTGCATATGTATCAAATCGGTTTATCTACACAATAAAAGCTATGGGGACTGGATATTGCAGATGTGCTAGGGCCGATCTAGCAGCCCATGTCCTCAGCTTTTTGCACAAAATCCCGGTGACAGGTTCCCTTTAAACTTAGCTGTCTCTATAGTCAACTTTCCTATATGATTGCTAGAATTTGCGAAGTTGATGAATAGGTAGCTAACACGAAGATGGAGAATATCTTCGTTTTGTGGAATAGACAAATACATTCGTCATATTTGCAAATTCTACCAAGCCATTGAAGCCAACCATAGTAAACCAGGTCCAAGTTGAAATCGCAATGCGATTAATATAACTCGAAATAATCGCATGGCGATTTTAACTTAGCACTGCTATATTCCATATTAGGCTAGAATTAACGAATATGGAATATAGCAGTGCTAAGTTGAAATCACAATTCGATTATTATAACTTGAATTAATCGAATTGCGATTTCAACTTGGACCTGGTTTAGTTAAGACCCAGCAGCAGCATCAAGTTGAAATCGCAATGCGAGTAATATAACTCGAAGTAATCGCATGGCGATTTCAACTTAGTAATGCTATATTCCATATTCGTTAATTCTAGCCTAATATGCAATATAGCAGTGCTAAGTTGAAATCGCCATGCAATTATTTCGAGTTATATTAATCGCATTGCGATTTCAACTTTTTACGTATATTCCTAATATTGCTCTAACGTCGTCTTTTAGAATATTCGTCATATTCTAAAAGACAAAGTTAGAGCAATATTACGAATAGTCTAAAAGACGAAGTTAGAGCAATATTACGACATTTCGTAAAATACACATAGATTGTAATTTAGCTAATATACTGCTATAGTAATTTTTTTTATAGTGTACATCTTTAACAAAACTTAAGTTCAGAAGAGGCAAAAAAAAATTAGAGAAAAAAAAAAAGGATTATAGCACTATATTAGCTAAATTACAATCTATATGTGTATTTTACGAAATTTTGTAATATTGCTCTAACTTCGTCTTTTAGAATATTCGGAATATTCTAAAAGACGAAGTTAGAGCAATATTACGAAATTTTGTAAAATACACATATTAGCCTAGCCATAGTCAATTAGTCATAGGGACGTTGCCTTATACTATTAATTAATCGCGTATTGCGATTTTTCTTTTAAATCGCATATTATTCGCGATAATTGGAAAAATTACGAATATTCGATTTCGACGAATATATCACGAATATTCAATTGAATATTCGTGAAATATCGCAAAATCGAATATGGCACCTCCCGCTCATCACTACAAAACAGCTCCTCAGCGTAGGTCAGTCGGCCAATAGGAGTACGTTTCCTGCTATGTTTTCACAAGCTGTTCATCTGTTTGTCACAATAAGAGACTTCTCTTAGCGAACTTGCAATGCCTCAGGCTCTTGTTTTTTTCCCATCTCTGTTTTAATTTCATGTTTACGTTTTATGGTTCGCGGTTGTTAGTGTTTTATGTATGCACGTGCTTCGGATTTCTAATGTCTATATTTTCAACGCCTGTTGGCAGTTATGTTCCTTAGGCCACCTTCTAGCCAATCCAATCATTCAAGCCTCTGCATATCCTATCAGGTCCGGCTTACGTTTTAATTACTTATCATCACCGCAACGTCATCCCTCTGACTTCGGGGGCCCTATGATTGATCCGGCCTCATGGCTCCGGGGGCCCCTTGACCGTTTTTCATGTTTTGTTTTGTTTGTTAGGGGTACGACATGGTTGTAGGCTGATTAGTGTCCCAGGTTTTCTGTTGGAGGGGGTCATGGTTATACGAGTCCCCAATGCATTCTGGTACTGCATAAGTGGTTTAAAAAAACAAACAAAAAACAAACATAACAGGCTCGCCCGAGTGGCTGTTCGCTTATAGGACCTCACGATTGACACCGACACTTGTAGTTCGCAAGTGTCAGCCATAAGAGACTCGCACGCATGGCTCCCGCCATAAGAGACTCGCACGCATGGCTCCCGCCATCAGGGACTCGCACGCATGGCTCCCGCCATCAGGGACTCGCACGCATGGCTCCCGCCATCAGGGACTCGCACGCATGGCTCCCGCCATCAGGGACTCGCACCCATGGCTCCCGCCATCAGGGACTCGCACGCATGGCTCCCGCCATCAGGGACTCGCACGCATGGCTCCCGCCATCAGGGACTCGCACGCATGGCTCCCGCCATCAGGGACTCGCACGCATGGCTCCCGCCATCAGGGACTCGCACGCATGGCTCCCGCCATCAGGGACTCGCATGCATGGCTCCCGCCATCAGGGACTCGCACGCATGGCTCCCGCCATCAGGGACTCGCACGCATGGCTCCCGCCATAAGGGACTCGCTGGAGTGGCTCTTGGCTTAGAGGATTTCACAATTGTCATGGACATTGGTAGGTCATACGGCCATTTGATACTATTTTCCATAGCACACCTTTCAGAAGTTTTCTTTTGTTCATTTATATTTTACAGATTAGTACTTGTGGTTCATTTCAGCCTCATTTCATTAAGAAGCTTTACCCCATGTCATTGTCTTTCTAGGTTATCGAGTCCCGGTTGATTACTAAACCCGTTGGGTTAAGCCCCAATCTTTTCCCCAGCCATCCTCAATTCTAAGGTTTGCACCCCGGCGGCTGCCCGACCCCATGGGCCCCTGGTGGTTGCTTCGGCCCCATGGCTTCAGGGGTCCAACCAATGGTTGTCTGTGCCTTTTACCATGACCAGGAATTCATTTTCGCCGGTAGCTTCATTGCAATTGCATTCCCTCACACATGGGAGGGCATAGACAGAATCTTGTATATTATGGCCTCATAGCTTTTTGTCGCACTAACCTCAGACTCCCTACAACCACTTTAAATCGGGTTTTGGACAATGTTCAGCATTTCCTCACGGTAGAAGATTCAGATAGTAGGTCGGTCTTCACATCTCAAGCGTTAAAACAATTCTCAGGGGCAATTCTCAGTAGAACAACGCGCGGACCACGGCTAGCAGATAGCTGTTGTCTGGGGAACTATTCAAGGATTTTCTTCCTATCTGCATAGTTCTTTTTGGCCCTCATTCCTGCATAGTCTAGGCAGTTAGGTTTCGGTCCCACGATCTCCTGAGGCTAGGGCATTGCAAGTACTCCCTAGAACCAAAACTTTACAAGGTTCAGTTGGTTTTTATGATCCATTTCACAACGTATTTCTGGTCCTCCATTCCGCTTTGGGGCAGTATCCGCAATATTGAGCATCATGTCTCTGGCCTTGTCATCCACAAGATGGGTTGTAGGTCTCCTTCTGGCCTTGCCTCATACACCCCAAATTTTTTGCTCTAGATCCCTGACACCTTGCAGTTGGTTAGGAGATTAGTTTGCACATGCCATTAGAGTTCCTTTTCTACCCTACTTGGCTTGGTTTTTGCCCATTTACAGGCCTACCCACGATCATGGCTTAGAGCACACAACAAGACATTTAGTCAGGTTAGCTAAGACACGCCTAGCTGGGTTAGGTTGTTCCTGTTGTTTCTCTCCTTAGGGTTCTTCGGATATCTCTTGGGCCGTAGCCATGACCACAAGTTGGTAAGGCTGATTAGTCAGCCTGCATTTGTGGGAGGGGCGGAGGCTCTTCATATACGAGCCACAGCCTCACTCACAGGCGTGTGTTCTCAGGTGCCCCACCCTCCCTCCCTTATCTTCTCATTTCCACAGGGTATGCCCACTTACAGGCCTACCCACGATCATGGCTTAGGGCACACAACAAGCCATTTAGTCAGGTTAGCTAAGACATGCCTAGCTGGGTTAGGTTGTTACCATTGTTTCTCTCCTTAGGGTTCTTCGGATATCTCTTGGGCCGTAGCCATGACCACAAATGAGAATTTGCTTGTTTGTCATTGGTACATCTGACCTAAAAATCATCATCGGTTGTAAATCCACACATGTAAACAGGCATCTGACTGTCGTTTGTAGAGAAACTGTATGAGAGAGGCAGAAATGAATAATTGTATTTGCAGCAGCCAGTGCGAGGATGGGAGTGGAGAATTGTGGTACTAGTAATCAGTGTGGCTTTGTTCTTGCTGCAGTGCTCCCTGGGTCTTGCACAGTGAAGATGGGGCACACCCTTGTGTTCCCTGGGCACAACCTGGTTGAGGTCTCTTGCCTGATGGAAGCTGAGGTGCCCTTGGTGTTGGGTGCAAGCAGTGGCGTAGCTATAGAGGTCGCAGCGGTCGCAATTGCGACCGGGCCCCTAAGTCAGGGGGGCCCATAGGGCCCCCCAGGAGATAAGCAGTAAATCCCTGGCCCGGGTAGTTTACAACACTTCCGCGCCGCAGGAGGCGCCGGCGGCTAAGTTCACAGAGGGGCGGAGGCTCAGCCAGAGGAGGGAGGAGGTTTTTTCCTTGTTGCTATGGTGACGGGGACGCTTCTGCAGTGCAGTCCCGGCTCCGCCTCCTTGAACCCGTGCGCAGGACGTAGCCGTCTGATGTAAACGGATTGGACGCTGCAGGCAGCACATATTCGGCCGCACCGCTACTGGCGGGAGCAGCTGTCACAGGATTTGGCGGCAGGCCTGAAGCAGGAAGCGACGAAATGGCGGGTGACTTGGTGATCGGCTGGAGCATTTTCGCGGTGGTGCTACTGGTAGGCGCTGTGTGGTATTAGGGGGCTAGAGGCAAGCTCTGGCATACGGTGCCCGCCCATCCAGGAAGTAGAAGGCGGTGTCGTACTGCAGCCTGTGCCATGGGGTAAACAATGCTGGGGAACCGATTGCGGTACCGCACACGCGTCTACAACATGCTACTCATCTGAGGTTGTAGCTGTACTGAGCAGCTGGGTGTGGCTTCATACAAGTGGGCGTGACTTGACTGTGAACTGTACTTTGGTAGCAGCATTCTCCTTCAGGCAGCCTGAACCACTGTCCACTACTGATGACTCTCCAGTGCCCCCATAATAGTCCCCTAAGAGAATCCCGCACTGTCCACTACTGATGACTCTCCAGTGCCCCCATAATAGTCCCCTAAGAGCATCTCACACTGTCCACTACTGATGACTCTCCAGTGCCCCCATAATAGTCCCCTAAGAGAATCCCGCACTGTCCACTACTGATGACTCTCCAGTTCCCCCATAATAGTCCCCTAGGAGAATCCAGTGAGCAGGTGAGTGTTCACCTAAGCGCGACCAAATGAGGTGAGTTCCCGAAGATTGGGGGCATTCCTATTACTGGCGGGCACTAATTAGGGGCATTCCTATTACTGGCGGGCAGAGCAGAGGCGCTCAGGATTAGCACAGCATCAATGATGTGTTAATTTTTTTTATGGGGGGGGGTGATGCCGTGCTAATCCTGAGCGCCTCTGCTCTGGCACTAGTTTGTGTGACCGTGACACTGACATGATGGAGCCTGGAGGGAGGGCCGGGGGGACAATGTAAATGTCTGTACTCTGTATGTGACATGGGAATGGGGCCAGGCCGCCAGGAAGGGTTGTGTGTCACATTTCCCCAGCCCCCCCCCCCCGCCGGCCGACCCTTCCTGGCGGCCTGGCCCCATTCCCATGAAAAGAAAAATAAGGTAAAAAAACATCTACCGTATGCACAGGAGGTGGGTGCGGTAGGTGCATTGCGTGTTTGCGTGGGAGCTCTGGAAGGGGTGGTGGGAGGCCCGATAGATATGTGGGGGCTGGGGGGGCCCATAAATTTTTTTTGCTATGGGGCCCATGCATTTCTAGCTACGCCCCTGGGTGCAAGGCAGGAAACGTAGATCAGAGGGAGGAGCAGATGATGCAGTGAGGTGGTCTGGTTGTAGTTTTAACAACATCAGCTTTTACTGAAGTATAAAGAGCACTCACATACATTCAGAAGAAAAGCAAGCACTTGTCTTTAATGTTACATAACAACCTGTCCTGAGGTTACATTTATAGAGTACAGGGCAAGGGCTCCCTAAGACACTTACCAATACATGGTGCAATCTTCCCAATTCAGCCAAGAGGTGCAGTTCTTTCAAAGCTTCTGTCTACAATGCCCAACTGCGGGGTGTAGACCTCTAAAGAGACCTTTAATCAGTTTCTTAGATATGACTGGGAGCTAAAACTTTTAAACCCAGCCAATGATGTGAAGTCCAGGAGTCTTAAGCGAGCTTAACCCCCACAGACTTGTTTCATGCGCAATCCTTCTTTACACCAGCTCTGCCTTCGAAAATACACTATTCTTCTTTCTCTAAGCAGGATGCCACCTGGTATGTTCTTCTTGGATCCATTCAGCTCTCCGTTCCTGGCAAGTCACAGAGTTGCTTCAGCTGTTTGCTTCAGCTTAGCACATTTCACTACACACTACTCCACTTACTTGATAAACGGGAAGGAGCCAAGCCCAAGGGGTAGACTAGTCACTGGTCACTGTTGCTAGAAAGGGAATATTGCCCCATATACCCAGTCTTTGGGAATATAACCAGTGAAATAGCAATTTACCATTATAAAACAGCAGAAATACCACAGAGCAAATTATTAATAAATTCGACTTGGCTGCTTTACTGAATTCTACAAAAAATCGTCACACAGCTCATTTATTTGTAAGTGCAATGACAGGGAACAGCGATTGCTCCGCTTCCATACATGATCACGGCATCTGATATTAATAACAAAGTGTAAAATAAAAAAAATGAAAAAAAATAAAAATAATAATACCTGGTCCATTTGCTTGTGACAGGCTGGCCGATGCCATCTTGCTTGAAGGTCTGGTGAGAAATTATTGCGCCGGGCAGCCTGGTGACATCAAATGTCACCCCACATGGTATTTTGGCCGATATATTCAAGCAAGATGGCGGTGGCTGGCCCGTCGTGAGCAAATAGATCCGGCATGTTTTTTTTTTTTTTTTACACTATTTCAGTTTAAATCGATTCGCTACAGAGAAGCACGAGGAAATTCGGGTGAAATTCCTGGACTTTGATTTGCTCATCACAAACCACATCCTATATTTTAATTCTCTTTTTAAGGCCTCTTGCACACCACCGTATGCCCTCCGAGACATACGGTCCGTGAGTGGGCTATATGTCCAGGAGCGGCATTGATCCAATGATGCTGTGCACGTCGGTCCGCCTACAGGACTATTGTCCCGCACTTCATAAGATCAAATGAGTGCAGGACAATAGCCCCGCGGGCGGCCCGACATCCACAGCATCATTGTAATCTATGATGCTGTGTGCTCCCGTGCACACGATCAATGCCGCTCACGGACCATATATCTCGCAGGGCACATGGTCGTGTGCAAGAGGCTGCATATAAAAAAAAAAATGACTGTTGTAACATGGAAGTGCAAGTAAATGAGCAGTGATCGTCTTGCTATGCAGCCAACTTTTTGCTACATTTAAATGCACCTTTACAGCATTGCCAAAACTAAGGCCAAGGTCTTTTACACAGGACAATGATCTAGAACAAACAACGTTTGTTTCCGATCATTGCCTCATGTGAACATGCTCGTTCATCGGGTGATTACATCTTTTATGAGGCACTAAAAATCATTTTCGGCAGCACATTACTCCATGTACACGAGGTTATGCTGCAGACAAATGACCACTGTATGGGGGCTATGTAAAATCACCCTGATACAGTTTGCATTCTACTAGCAGATAGCAGATTCATTCCTACTAGCAGATAACACTCTGTGTATTTGAGTGCATATTAGATGGTGGAACCAAACTTTAATTTCATTATGGCCTCATGCACACGAACGTTGTGTGTTTTGCGGTCTGCAAATTGCGGATCCGCAAAACAAGGATGGCGTCCGTTCCACAATTTGCGGAACGGCGTTGACAGCCATTAATATAACTGCCTATTCTTGTCCGCAAAACGGACAAGAATAGGACAGGTTATATATTATTTGCGGACCACGGAACGGAGCAATGGATCTTTTGCGGCCCCACTTAAGCCAAAACTGTGGCCTGGATGTGGACCAAAACAATGGCTGTGTGCATGAGGCCTTACTGCAGGCATTATTAAGCAATTACCATCAGAAATAAACAATAAGAAGTGTATTTAGAATGTTTTGTACAAAGGGAGTGAGCGATAAATGTGGTGATGTGGTATGCATGTGTTAAAATCTCATGGGTGGCTTAAAGGGAATCTGTCAGAAAATTACCTATTGTTTAAATCTAGTTTTATGTTAAATATTTTCAAATAATTTTTGGCATTGTTATTTTTCATTTTGCATGTCACTATTTATATTTTAACCTCTTCACAACCTGTGACTTTATAGTAAGCTAGCGGGCACGAGAGGTGTATGAAGCCGTGTCATCAGCTGATTTTGCTGCATATGTGGTGGATCCTAGTCATTCATTCCTAAAGGGATTCTGTACTTTTTCTAAAATCCTGCCATATAGGCAGCAATTCAGACCAGGCTTGCATTAGAGAAAATGGGGCCCTGGACTAAAAAAGGAATACCCTCTCTTTGCTATTTTAAGACAGGTAGACATATAGCCATATAGTGCCAAGATAATACTGCTGTATCAAAACTATTCTCCTATTCAGCTGTTTATTGGAATTTTTACATTGATGGCTTACCATAAGGGCTGTTTTACACAAGAGAGTCCATTGCAGAAATTGTGCTACGTGTATGAGTGTGATCCTCCATTCTGGACTTTCAAGAGCACACAGCATTATCAATGTGCCTCTACTTGACCTTACTTCTCCAGCTTTACGTCACTATGATTCTGTAGCAGTAAATCATGATAACTCCTGCAAGTCTGGAACAGATGAGCACGCTTACACACGGCGCGTGATTCCTGCAATGGACTTGCTTGAGTAAAACAGCCCTAAGTATAACAATATCAGATCAGTGAACACCCCGCAACCCGATGATCAGCAGTTCAGGGGTAGATCTGGTGCCAGAAATAGGCGCCAATACCACACAGCTCCATCCCGTGTGTTGAACGAAGCTGGTTACTGCACTACTGCTCCCATTCACTGCAGTGGGAGCAGAGATTCAGTAACCAGCTTTGTCCATTACACAATGGACTGAGTTGAGTAGATCTGGTGCCCGAGTTACTCCTAAACATTGACTGCTGGGGGGTACAGGGTATCAAACTCCTGCTGATCTGATATTGATCACCTAGAAACCTTGGAAAACTCCTTTAAAGAGTCAACATAATACGTGGATAAAGTTCTTGTGTTATACTGCATTTTACTTTTAAAATAATACAACCATACATTGCCAAGTAATACTAGGTGGCTTTATTTTGCTCCCTGAGTTCCTGTCCTAAGGGGGCCATAAAATATAGGATGGCATATTTGGATGGATATTACATTCAGCACTGCCAAACATACATACACACAGCAATAAATCCCTATTGTATATAGTGCTCCCAAAAGTCCCACAAATTCTAACTTTCTTCTGATTGCCCTCTTGAGTAATAAGCTCCCTACAGTGATAATGTTCCCTGAGAGTGCTCCTGATTAATAGCTATGCCCTTTATATTGTGCCCAGTAATAATAATAATAATAATAATAATAATAATAATAATAATAATAAAGACCTCATAGAATCCCCAGTAGTAATTATGCCCCACAGTGCCCCCATTAGTAATAAATCCAGTTAATGAGTTCTTCCATAAGGCCCCCGGTAGAGACCCCAGTAATAATAAGTCCCCTCTGTAGTGCCCCCAGTAGTTTTAATGCCTTCTATGGTGCCTACAGTTATAATGCTCCCCATGTAGTATCCCCAGTAGTTATAATGTTCCCTGTAGTGCCCCCAGTAGTTATAATGTCCCAATGTAATGCCCCAAGTAGTTGTAATGTCCCCTTGTAATGCTAGTTATAATGTCCAACCTATAATGCCCCCTGTATTGCCCCAGTACTTCTAGTGTCCCCAGTAATTAAAATGCCCCATGTATTGCCCCAGTACTTATAATGCCCCCTGTAGTGCCCCCATAGTGTTACACTGTCTTCTCTATTGTTGCAGTACTTTTAATTCCCTCCTGTAGTGTCCCTAGTAGTTATAGTGTCCCCATTTAATGCTGCCAGTAGCTATACTGCTCCCCTGTATTTCTCCAGAAGTTATAATGCCCACTGTAGTGTCCTAAGTAGTTATAATTCCCATTATACTGCCCCCTGTATTTATAATGCCCACTGTATTACATCAGTACTTATAATTTCCCCCTGTAGTGTCCCCAGTAGTTATAATGCCCCCTGTATTGCCCCAGTATCTATAATGGCCCCATAGAGTTCCCAAGTAATTATAGTTTCCCTCTGTAGTTATACTGCCCTCTCCTGTATTTCTCCAAAAGTGTTTAAAAAAATATAAAAATTACTCATCTGGCACAAGTTGTCGCAATGATGAAATCTCTTTGCGATCACCTGCGGTGCCTCAAACTTCACAGTGAACTGTGGGGCAGAGCACCATTCAACTGTATCGCTGTTCTGAAAGCAGAGCTACAGTTGTGCGGTGGCTACAACTTTCAAGTTGAGAGTTATAGAATAGGATCTTTCTCCAAGAGCATTTCTTGATGAGATGTACAACATTTTTTTTCTTTCCTATGCCTCCAAAAATATACCCTAAACAGGTTGTAGATCAGAAAGTGGCACCTTGTCCTAATTGCTCTCTGTGTATAGGAACATTAAACGTTTACATTTTTTTGTGCGTCAGATAAAACTTCTAAAACAATTGTTAATGTAATACAAGTATATACACCATTGTGAGTGAAATTAGATATTTCTTACACTTCTCGCACTTTTTTGTCAATTATTTCCATGATGCTTTTATGTGTAAAACAATAAATATTAAAGTTTTAAATATCTTTTTTTCTGCTAAAGGCATCGATTGCAATTTATCAAATTAAGCTCACAAAATATTAGAAAGGCCATCCTCACCGGTTAGTGTAAGAAATGTCAACGAGATGAGAAGATTCATGCCCCAATTCATGCTACTTGTTATTGCAAAGGCCCGGCCTTTTATCCCAGCAGGAAAGATTTCGCTCTGCACTAGCCAAGCCACTGGAACACAGAAATGCTTGTTCACTCATTGACTGATAATCATGAAAATTGTGAGAAAAAGAAAACAAAACATAAAATAGGCATCAATAAACCTGGAAACACCATTAGAACCAGCAGTACATATTACCTACATTTACATTGCAATGCTTTTCAATTTGTATTTGGTTACATTTTGCATTTACATTTAGATAAGTAGTAGCACTGTGCATTTTCTATCCTAGGGATGGTATTATTATTATTTTTACAGAAGCACATAGAACGTGCATTATTTAGTGACTCTCAATGATTAATTGTCATGCATGTTTATGCCACAGTAATACATGCCATGCCAAAGGCATAACAAATTTGGAATATGCTTCTAATCTATTTGATGTAGTGCATATGACCCCTTCATTGCACCTCAAACTTAATATATACTCCAGATCAGAAACAAAAATAGATTCAGACCTCCTAGAACAGACACCAGAGTGTATTAAAAACTGATCAGATTCCAAAGGGTTTTCAGACATCAGACCAGAATCCAAAATAATGCAGATCCTAGATCACACCCCAAAGCATTTTTAGACCTTTTTCTAGACTCCTATTTCTCCTTACTCTAAGGCCTCTTGCACACGACCATATGGCCTTTTCAGTGTTTTGTGGTCCGCAAAAAATACAGATGACGTCTGTGTGCATTCCTTTTTTTGCGGAACGGAACAGCTGGCCCCTGTGGACAATAATAGGAAATGTTTTATCTTTGAACGAAACGGAAAAATGGAATTATGGAAGGCATAAGGAACGCAAAAAAAACGGAATGTAAATGCAAAAAAAAAAAAAAAAAAGGCCTTACAGCATGCAGGACTCTATGCCTGGAGGCTGCTGCTAAATAGGCCAGCATGCTTTAGGTAAGAGAAGAGGCTGGTGAGGTCCGCATGTGACACCTGGAAAATTTGTCTGCTGTTTTGAAGAGTTCTCCCAAGCATTGAGAGTCCCCTGGGCCTACAGTGAGATTAATATTGTATGTGCCACATGATACTTTAAGCTCTGTTGAAATTTCTGTTGGTTTCTCTGTTCCATCATAGGAGCAGAAAAATGACAATAACGGAGTTCCAAATCCATCACATAATGGGGTCTGTTGGGTCCTACTATGGTATCCGTCATTTTGATGGGAGGGATTAATGCTACATGCTGCAATATTTTTCCTGTAAATTATGAACTGAATCTCTCCTGGTGGAGCCTCCAACACTCAAAGTGCAAACACAACCTTACATTTTGATGTGATTAAATTGTTGATCACATTGTCATACAACATCTGCCATATTCTCTGGAGTTTTGCCCTATGTTGCTCTTATTAGCTAGTTAGTGAAATCAATTAGTGCTACATGATTGAGATGTTGCACCAACAGTTTATTCACCCATATAAAATATTTGCATTGTTCACCAAGCTTATTGGGGTTACAAGTGTACATTAGACTATGGATACTTATATCACGTAATCTTGGTCAAAGGAAAGAATAATAGGATTGTAATTTACTTAACATTAGTAAACAAAATGCTAACTAAAGCAGAAAAAGTCACTTACTTGGTCCTAGGCCTATGGAAAATGCTGCTACATAGGCGAGAAGGCTAACCAAATACAACCACTTCATAATTACTGGAACATTTTTTTCTTCTTGGATTATTTGAGGTCCTTCAGAGAAGCTCAGAGTCATCGGAGTAGTTGAATATCCCGGTTTTGTGTCATTTCTTGAACCATTTAGCAATAATGTTCTAGTTGATGATAGCTGGTGTAACTCTTTCCAAAGAGATTCATTCGTTTTGGATATTGTCACTGGTTTATAGTAATATGGGTCCTCCAATGACTGGTTTAGTTGAGAATTAAATTTACAGATACTGTTAAAATTAACATCAATGTTTAGACTTATTATTCCCATTGTAACCAATGAGGCTGCCATGATAGCTGACCCAATACAAAGAAAAGTCTTACTTCCTACACGATCTACAAAGAACATTGCAGGAACTGTACTGACCACTTTAACAACTCCAATTCCTGTAGAAGCAAGGCTAGCAGCTTCATTGCTTTCATAGCCAACTGACTTTAACACTGTCGAGGCATAAAACAAAATATTGGGTTGCCCAGTTATTTGCACAAAGAAACTTAGTGCTAATCCTACTAGCAAGCGAGCTCTCATGTTGTCTCTTGAACAAAATAAGTCCCAAAAGTTATATTGGTATTCAGCTTTTATAGAAGACCTGATGGTTGTGAGTTCTTCACTGGTTTGGGAAGTAGCTCTTAGTTTTTGGAGAACTTTTCCTGCAATCTCATCATCTCCCTTCATGATCAGAAAACGAGGGCTTGGTGGGAGAAAATACATAGCAATGGCTTGTAAAGCAGCTAAAGGAATGATAAGTCCAAACATGTACTGCCAACCATTAGCAACTGTTGCAAACACATAGTTAGCAATATAGGCCAGGAGGATGCCAACCACAATCATTAGTTCATTCAGAGACACCAGCATTCCTCGTTTTTGCTGAGGTGCAATCTCTGCAATATAGACACAGGTTGCAATGGCAGATAAGGATATGGAAATACCAATGACAATACGACCTGCAATAAGGCTTGCATAGGATGCAATGGCAATCAACAGAAGATTGGCAAGAGCAAGTAGACAAGATGTGACCATAATTGTGATTCTCCTCCCATAGTAGTCTATAAGGAATCCTCCAACAAGTGAAGCAAAAAGTGCTCCAATGAGCAGTGCACTCACTATGATTTCCTGTTGTCGACAGGTCAGTTCTAATAAAGTGTGCAGCTGAAGAAGAGCTCCCGAAATAATTCCCAATTCATAGCCCACAAGTAGTCCACTTATGGCTGCTATTACCGTTGACAGAATGATAAAAAATCCACATCCTAAAAGAGAAAAAAAAAGCAGTTACATAAAGTAATGACACCTTGATGTTAAATATTCTCAATTCGCTATTCTCAATGTACATTCTATAAACTATCTTTTGGTAATCTGTGCGCCAGAAAAGCAAATCTATGCCTACTATGAACAAAACAGCAAAAAAAGTTGCACGTTTTTGTGTAAATGTGACATGTGCAAAAATCTGCAACTTTTTAAAGGCAATCTGTCACTGCGATACGGGACTATTCTCTGCAGTTATACATGAGTAGTACTGCACATAAGGAGTCCAAAACACCATTTTTATTTTCCTACTGCCCCCCCCCCCCCCTACCCCCTATGTCAACACTCAAACCTGGAATACACAGTCCAAGCTGCTGTGCTAACATAATGGAGAGGACTCATGCGCACATGCAGAGCGTGTATGTGTTCTCAATAGGGGGTCAAGAAGAGAACGCTGATTCCAGGCACCTCTCACAGCAGCTTATCACCTGGGAGAACAAAAGGATTAGACATCATCTGTTGGGCAAAAGTAGGGATCTTCCCATATACATGAAATTGTCAGTGGGTTCGGCCCGCAATACTCAATGTACATGGGACTTTAAGCCAGTCTTTTCTTGGTTTAGGCACATAATCATCAGACATGTCTTGGCTTATTTAAACCCTTAAGTGGGTTGTTCCACGGAAAATATTTCACAGTTTTCAAACCAGCACCTGGATCTGAATAATTTTGTAATTGCATGTTATCAAAAAATTTGCATAGCCACTGAGTTATTCAATAAAATGAATCTGTTTCCCACCTGCTGTTTGTTCTCTTTTTAATTTCTTTGTCTGCCTTATTGAGAAGGTCGCACATGCTCAGTTTCATCCTTCAACTGCCTCCTGAGCTGTGATAGGTAGGGAGCTCCAGCAGAAAAGACACGCCCCCTGAGCTGTGATAGGGAGAGTATGGACACACCTCCTGAGCTGCAGCTTGATATAAATCTAGCAGAGCATTGAATGGGGAGATCTCTGGATCCATGTGAGGTACAGGGCTGGTTCTAGCTTTGTTAGAAAAAGATTGTCATGTACTATATGATGGTTTTTATTTTGTACAATAGTCATGGGATTCGTGCCTTCCCAGAGCCCTAACAGTTTTTTATTTTTCTGTTCAAAGAGCCACATAAGAGCTTTTTTTTTGCGAGACAAGCTGTACTTTCTAATGGCACCATCTTATCCTACATATGATATAGTGGGAAGCTGGAAAAATGTCTGCCATAGTTGTATGGGTTTCGGTTTTTTTTTATGGTGTTTCCTATGCAGTACAACTGAACTGTTACCTTCATTCTACGGGACAGTACAATTTACACTTTAGTAGGCTATTCTGTCTGTGTGTCTGTGTCCCATCACATGTGAATCACATATATCAGTGACACTTTTTAATGAACTAAACAATAAAAGTGAAGTATTAAATTTGTACTTGGGCCAAGATAGGTTGTTATTGCCCGTGCAGGCATTTGTAAATAAAGCTGTTATTAACCTTGCCCAGGTTAGGTCCTAAATCTATTATTTAATTTCTCAGGGATACTACATTTATGGTATATACCGTAGTTTCTCTTGTGTTTTAATACTTAAAAAAGTAACTTTGAAAACAAATGGATTTTTTCTTTTCATTGCCATTTTCTGACACCCATAACTTTTATATATTTCAATCCACGGAGATGTGCGAGAGCTAATTTTTTTAGGGTTGATCTGTAGCCTTTATTGATAATATTTTGTAGTGTGTATGACTTCTTGATCACTTTCTCTTCAAATTGTTTTAGTAGGTGAAGCAACGAACAAACTGTGAATCAGCCATTTTGATTCTCTTTTTCAGTTATGGCATTCACCGTACAGGATGAATATGTTTGGATTTTAATATGTCAGGGATTTTTGACGTAGCAATGCCTATGATTTTTATTTTTAATATGGGGAAAAAGGGTGGTTTTATATTTTTTTAAAAATTTTTTTTTTTTTACTTTTCCTGCCACATTTTTTAAGTCCCCCTAGGGGATATGAACATGCAATCATCTGATCGCTTCTCCTATAGACTGCAATGAATTGCTAATGCACCTATGTGGGATTCGGTGTATCTCTCTGGAGCACTGGCACAGGGCTCAAGGCTACCACAACAAACTAACAGCTCCCTCAATTGCCGCATGGAAGAGCGGGGAAAATCTTTTCAGATGCCGTAGTCTCAATTGACTAGGACATCTGAGGGGGCAAATGTCCATGATGGCGATACCGCTGATCACAGAAATTGTTTACAGGTGTTTGCTGTTTAAAACAGCAGAAACCTAGTAGTTACAGTACCTGCTTAGCTTCTGAGCAGTCACCATGTTTAAAACCCCAGTCGTTGAATGTTATTGCTGTAAAATAACATTAAACTCTTCTGGACCTTTCCATCTTGTGACATATACAATATTTAGGGCTTTATCATGAAGTGCAAAAAATATATTGGGGATAAAACATGGATGGGGCTGACACAAGAGCTAACAAGTGCCTAAGCTGTCCTGTGATAAAGCCTATCAGGATATACCCAGGGGTGCCCTAACAAATCACTGTGCATCACAGAGAGACAAAATGTCAAATAAATGTAGGTAAGGTTAACATACAAAAAAAAATAATGAAAAAACACGATTTTAAATGTCATAAAACATAAAAAGAATATCTGCATATTTCATATCTCCATAACAGTACATGTTTGAATTAAATGAAAAAGTGGTAGTGAAACAAGACCTTATGACGAGCGCAGGTCAGCAGAAGCTAACACTCTTGGTCCTATCCCTATCTGTGGTTATCGGTGAACTTTTAATATATGCAAATTAGTCTCTAGGAGCAAAGGGGGTGTTCCTGTAAGGCCTCATGCACACGAACACATTTTAATTCTGTATCCGTTCCGTTTTTTTTGCGGACCGTATACGGAACCATTCATTTCAATGGGTCCACAAAAAACAGAAGGTGTGCATTCCGTTTCCATATGTCTGTATTTCCGTTCTGCAAAAAAATAGAACATGTCCTATTATTGTCCGCATTATGGACAAGGATAGGACTATTCTATTAGGGGACAGCTGTTCCATTCTGCAAAATACGGAATGCACACGGATGTCATTTGTATTTTTTGCAGATCCGTTTTTTGCGGACCGCAAAATACATACGGTCATGTGCATGAGGCCTTACTCCTACAGGCTCCAATCTCTCTGCTGCTGCAGAGGCCCCTGCACTTTCATTGACAGGGCTCGGCAGTGTAAATGTCGTCACACCTGGCCATGACTTCTAGTCTCCCACCTTTCCCATGTCGCTGGTGCTGGCGCAGTAGAGGAGAGAGGCTTGCTGGCAAGTTCTCTTCTGTAATGTGTCGGGTACTGAAGCGCGGCAAAGATGGGAGACTAGGAGAAGTCAGGGCCAGGTGTGATGGCATTTACACTGCCGGACCCTTTCAATGAAAGTGCAGAGGGCGCGGCAGCAACAAGAGAGAATGGAACCTCTAGCGGTAAAGGCAATGCCCCTGTTGTTAAGAAATGTTCTGTGTTGATAAAGTTGTGTCCTTATTTGCTGATTATTACATTAAGGCCTCATGCACACGCCGTTGTTTTGTTTGGCATCCGAGCCGCAGTTTTTGTGGCTCGGATGCGGACCCATTCAATTCAATGGGGCCACAAAAGATGCGGACAGCACTCTGTGTGCTGTCTGCATCCGTTGCTCCGTTCCGTAGCCCCGCAAAAAAAAATAGAACATGTCCTATTCTTGTCCGTTTTGCGGACAAGAATAGGTATTTCTACAATGGGCCGCCCGCTCCGTTCTGCAAATTGCGGAAGGCAAACGGGCGGCTTCCGTTTTTTGCGGATCCGCGGTTTGCGGACCACAAAAAAACTGAACGGTAGTGTGCATGAGGCCTTACATTGCACTTTTTACTATTTAGATGCAGATAAAATGGGATTTTTTAATAGATAGCCATATATGAGCAGTGGGGGTCCACAGCCCCTACAGTGATGTACTTTACGTACAGTTGTAGTGCAGCATACCACTACGTGTGTGTGGGCACTGCTTAAAAGCACTTTTTATCTTGACAATTGCATTATGCTGTATTGTGGTACTTTGTACTAATGTATCTGCAAAATCCCTGTTAACAGGCAGATTAGGTGTAATTTATACATCCCACCACTAGATGGGGATAAAACTTAGGTCCTATATATACCTAGGTCAGGCCTAGTCAGTAGGTTTAGTTGAGATCAGTGTGGAGATCAGTGATTAGGAGACTGATGCTTAGAGTGAGAGAGTGCAGATCTAGCACTTCTGCTCTGATGAAAGTTTAGTCCAGAAAGGGACAAGAGAAAAGACTTATACATCCAAAGGATAAAAGCCACAAATCAGGCATCAAAGACCTTTGGGATATTCAGGTGAATATCCGGCTAAGCTCCAAGTCAAACCTAAAAAGCCTAGAAACAGTGGATTTGCAGACCAACTCTAAAAACATCAAGAGACTGTATTTTGTACTGCTACCATGAAAGTCATCAACAGTAAAAGTTGTGAGTTGCATCTTACCACTGTCTACCTCGTTAGTCGTTATTACTACTAATGGTTGTACCGCCATTAACGGTACTGGTGTCACGACAAAAAACATCCAGGGACTCAGCCGCAACAAGCACCCTAAGCACCCCTGACATTAAGGGCACCTCAACAACCATCTTGGCTGATGCTTCCCTACCACAGAGCGTGCCCCGGAGGATTTCGTGCTGTCCACCTCAACACTGTGCTGCCAGCCCAGGGAGGCTTTCTGCTAACCGTGAGTAAACTGATGAACTGTGTGTTATAATTTGGCCCCTCATCGGTCCTCCATCCACCGTGTTGCCCCTGCGCTACTGGCTGGCTGCAGTAGCATACAGGGCTTTTGTTTGCCCTACACACAGTGTTGGACTGGGGTACTTATGGCCCACCAGTGTAACTGATTCTGGGGGCCCACCTTAGGGCTCCTGCACACAAACAAATTTTTTTCCATGTTCACTTCACTTCAATGGGGCCGCAAAAAAAAAAAAAAAGACTCAGTGTGAATTCCATGTCTGTATGTCCGCATGGCCATTCTGCAAAATGATAGAACATGTCTTATTATTGTCCACATTACAGACAAGGATAGGACTGTTCTATTAGAGGCCGGCTGTTCTGCTCCACATAATGTGGAATGCACACACCCAGTATCCATGTTTTGCGGATCTGCAATTTACGGACTGCAAAACATCCAACGGTGGTGTTCATGAGCACTTACAGTGATAAAAGAAGTATTAAAGATGAAGTATGATGGCAGACATTCGCAGCAAAATGCACAAACATACATGTGGCAGAATTTACACATGTATGGATATCCTGCACTTAAGTCAGTCAGAAACAAGACACAAGCAGCGCACATCAATCACTCATTGGACAGATGTGGGACACAAGACACTTATACATGGCTCACATGCCACTGATGCATACGTCACATGCTGCACATACACCACTGATACATGGATCATATATAGCACACACCAATCACACATAGGAAACACGCAATGCACACACCAAGACATTTATGTCTAACCCTATTAAGTGTAGCACAGTTAAAGGGGTTCTCTCACTTCAGCAATTGGCATTTATCATGTAGAGAAAGTTAATATAAGGTACTTACTAATGTATTGTGATTGTCCATATTGACTCTTTTCCATCATATTATACATAGCACGTGTCCATGGTTATTACCACTCTGCAATCCAGCAGCGGTGGCTGTGGTTACACACTATAGGTAAAGGTGTTGGCCTATGAGCACTTCCAGCCTTTCCCTATAGTGTGTAAGCACGGCCACCACTGCTGGATTACACAATACATTAGTAAGTGCCTGGTATTAACTCCATGATAAATGCCATTTACTGAAGTGAGACAAACCCTTTAACCCCTTTAAGCATAAATGTCTGGCATGAAATTTACCAAATCTTAACCTCCCCAGATTGCACATAATCTACAGTATATTTAAAAGGGTTGTCCTACCATAATGACCTATTGCCTATCTACAGGATAGGTAAAAAATATCAGATTGCTGGGGTCTGACTGCTGGAACCCCCAATGATCATGAAAAAAAGGGGTCCTGAGACATTCAATTACATTACCGCCAATCTATGTACACAAGGGTCTTAAGACCACATTCCCTTGATCATGGAGGTCCCAGCAGTCAGACCCCCATCAATCAGACACTTATCACCTGTCATGTCATAGCTGTTGGACCTTTTCACATTCCCTATCCTTAAAAGTTTTCTTTGGGTGAAAAAACTAATTATAATAAAAAATCTGGCCCAAAATATGAATCAAAACTAAAATAGAATTGCTCGCCTGTTAAAGGGTCTGTGTCCACTTTTCTAGTTATCTTCTATCCACAGGATCGGGGATAACTAAGTGATCCGTAGGGGTCTGAACGCTGGAGCCCCCACTGATCCCCCTTCTTGATTGAGTCATATAGTTATGCCCTATGGTGTGGAGAGGAAAACTTGAAAACCTAGACAACCCCTTTAAATCCTCCACCACTCCACTACCAGTATCTGTTTACATGGCAGCAGTGATGCCTATAAATACGGAATATCATCACTACCGCCATGTAAACCATACGTCTCAATACTGGAGAATGTGATGCACTGTGCAGAATTTTTCAGTCATAAGTCCAACGCCCTTTGCAGGTCATAACCTTTAACAAAGCCCAAGCAAAGGTTCTAGAGGAGCAAAGTGAGCAAAGGGCACAAACGGAGGGTCATAACCGAAACAGAGGCATTAGGGTCACCTGAGGCAGGGTAATAGTCGGGATACTGGAGCAGGGGTAACTGGAAAAAAGGCAATATTAGTGGTGCATTTAGAGTAGGGGCATATGGAGCGGGGGCATGTATGGGGGTGTACCTAAAGAAGAGGCATTTGGGGGACCTAGGGCAGAGTCCCCCCATTGCCACTCTGAACTCTGCAGAGAGTAGCATACATACACAGATCTGAGTCTACTATAAAATCTACTATTTCCCCCTTACAGTCTCCTACAGCTCACTACTGTCACACACCTGAGAAATCAGCCCAGCACCACAGAGGAGTCCTTCTCTCCAGCAACCGCAGTTTTCTGACAGCAGGTGTCATGCCCTGCTCAGGTTATGTGCGGTGGTCTGCCAGGTTAGCAGCACGTGTGTAGCCTTTTGTTTTTGTTTTGGAATTGAGCTGTATCCGCCTCCCTTCAGGTGCACTGGGTGGGGTCATTGGTATGAGTTTAAATTACTCCCACTCCCAGTGTCCTGTACGGGTTATAGCTTCTGTCTTGCTGAGAGGAAGAAAGGAAGGAAGGATTTGCTGTTCCTGCTCCCTAACAAGATAAGTTGGTTTTGTTTTTCTTGTGATTGTCTGTCTAGGCTGTTAGAGAGATGCCTGCCCCCTCCAGGTCCTGAGGGAGCAGGCTGCCTCTTTTCCCCTTTCACCATCTTAGGGATTTTAGGGTATCTTCAGCCTAGGCACTGGGACACATTCATTCCCATCTTCAGGGTCTGAACGTGGGCATAGAAGTCTAGGGAGAGCTGGTAGGGATTTGTCAGGAGATTACCTTTTCCCCCAGCTTCTTGCCTAGACACTTGTTTGGTTGTATTCTGTGTATCTTGTATCCTGTCCAGCGTGACATTATAACCCGCCAATACTTTGACTGCCATTTCTCAACTGTTTTGAGATGGAGTCAATTGATGCGCTAGTTGATCGCATGCAGGGATTATCCCTGGAGGTTGCTGATCTGCTTAATTCGGTCACACGGTGTCAGAATGCTCTGGCATCAGGTGCAATAGGAGGAAGTCAAATTTATGGGCAGCCTAAAGTCGCTTTCCCTGATAGATTTGCAGGGGGTGTGGATGACTTTATCCGCTTTAGGGCTCTTTCACACCTGCGTTATAGTCTTCCGGCATAGAGTTCCGTCGTCGGGGCTCTATGCCGGATGAATACTGATGAGGATTTTCCTAATGCATTCTGAATGGACAGTCCGTCCTTCAGGATGCATCAGGATGTCTTCCGTTCCGGAACGGAACGTTTTTTGGCCGCAGCAAATAGCGCAGCATGCTGCGCTTTTTGCTCCGGCCAAAAATCCGGAACACTTGCCGCAAGGCCGGATCCGGAATGAATGCCCATTGAAAGGCATTGATCCGAATCCGGCCTTAAGCTAAACGTCGTTTCGGCGCATTGCCGGATGCGACGTTTAGCTTTTTCTCAATGGTTACCATGGCTGCCGGGACGCTAAAGTCCTGGCAGCCATGGTAAAGTGTAGTGGGGAGCGGGGAGCAGCATACTTACCATCCGTGCGGCTCCCGGGGCGCTCCAGAGTGACGTCAGGGCGCCCCAAGCGCATGGATCTCGTGATCGCATGTACACGTCATCCATGCGCCTGGGGCGCTCTGACATCATTCTGGAGCGCCCCGGGAGCCGCACGGATGGTAAGTATGCCGCTCCCCCGCTCCCCACTACTACTATGGCAACCAGGACTTTAATAGCGTCCTGGGTGCCATAGTAACACTGAAAGCATTTTGAAGACGGATCCGTCTTCAAATGCTTTCAGTACACTTGCGTTTTTCCGGATCCGGCGTGTAATTCCGGCAAGTGGAGTACACGCCGGATCCGGTCAGGCCTTAAAGAGTCATGCAAGTTGTATTTTTGGCTGCGTCCATCTTCGTCTGGTGATGAGAGTCAGAGGGTAGGGAAAATCATATCCCTGCTTAAAGGGGACGTGCAATCCTGGGCCTTTTCTCTGCCATCCGGTTCTCTGGCCCTCCGGTCGGTGGAATTTTTTTTTAAAGCCATGGGTTTAATTTATGATGATCCAGATCGGGTCTCGATGGCGGAATCTAAATTGCGTAATCTAATACTAGGTGAACATACTGCAAAGGCTTACTGCGTTGAGTTTAGGAGATGGGCTACTGAGTCAGAGTGGAATGACCCTGCGTTACGTAGTCAGTTTTGTCAGGGGTTATCTGAGAGATTGAAAGATGCCCTTGCTTTTCATGAGTACCCGGATACATTGGAGAATGCTATGTCTTTGGCAGTACGGTTAGATAGACGTATTAGAGAGAGGTGTAAGGTTCCCTCCGCACAAGGGTTCCCTTCTGTGAGTGGTTTCGTCTCACCTGCTCCCCAGAGTGATATGACATATAACTCTGGGGTAGGGGAGGAACCCATGCAGCTGGATCAGGTGTCTATCCGTTCTGGTAGTTGAACCTTTAGGAGGTTGCATAAACTATGTTATTACTGTGGTAAAAGTGGTCATTTTATTTTTGCTTGTCCTTTTGTTAAACCGCATGTTGATGAGAAATTATTACAAAGAGGTTTACTTAAAGAAAAAAGAAAAAAACATCCCTGACTCTTGGTAGTGTGAATGGGGTGGTGGAGCAAGCAGGTATGCAAGCTCCCTGTAATACTTGCTTTCTCCTTCCAGCTTTGGTGGCGCTAGACTCAATAATTTTTTTTTGTTGAAGTATTCATTGACTGTGGTGCTGGGGTAAACCTTATTGATTTTCTTTTTCTTCAAAATCTGGGTCTAAGTACTTGCACTTTAGAAAGAGAGAGCTCATCCCAGGGGCTAAGTTGCCAAAGTCTCGGCTTTACAATCTTTCTCAACCTGAATGAGAGGTCATGCGGAAGTATATTGCCGACAGTTTGGCAAAAGGTCATATTAGGCCATCTAAGTCTCCCGTTGCAGTTGGTTTATTCTTTGTAAAGAAAAAGGATGGATCACTGAGACCTTGTTTGGATTTCCGGGAATTGAACCGTATTACGGTCTGTGATCCACATCCTCTTCCTTTGATCTCCGATCTTTTTGATCAAATTGTTGGAGCCAAGGTGTTCTCTAAGTTGGATTTAAGAGGGGCCTACAATCTGATCAGAATAAAGGAAGGGGATGAGTGGAAAATGGCCTTCAACACGCACAAGGGTCATTTCGAGAATCTGGTTATGCCTTTTCGGTTAACTAACGCTCCAGCGGTATTTCAGCGATTCATCAATGACATTTTCCATCATTTTGTGGGGAGGTTCGTGGTAGTTTACTTGGATGACATTCTAATTTATTCTCCTGATCTAAAGACCCCATCAGGATCACGTGAGACAGGTTTTGTCGATCCTTCGGGAGAATAAATGATACGCCAAATTGGAGAAATGTGTGTTTTCTGTGCAGGAGCTTCCGTTTCTGGGATATCTGCTTTCTGACTCTGGTTTTCATATGGACCCCGAAAAGGTCCGGGCGGTTCTGGAATGGGACCGACTGGAGAATCAGAAAGCTTTGATGCGGTTTTTGGGGTTTACTAATTATTATAGTAAATTTATCTTGAACTATTCTACCATTGTAAAACCTTTGACCGATATGACTAAGAAGGGCGTCGACGTCTCTGTCTGATCGGATGAGGCATTGCAGGCCTATTCGGCTATTAAGGAATGTTTTGCGTCTGCTCCCATTCTGGTGCAGCCTGATGTGTCTCAGCCATTCGTGGTCGGAGGTTGATGCATCAGAAGTGGGGGTTGGAGCAGTACTGCCGCAGGGTTCATCTCCTGACAAATGGGTTCTGTGTGCTTTTTTTTCCAAGAAGCTCTCGGTCTCCGAGAGGAATTATGATGTAGGAGATAGGGAATTGCTGGCCATCAAATTGGCCTTTGAGGAATGGCGTCACTGGTTGGAGGGGGGCGTCTCATCCTGTTACGGTATATACTGATCATAAGAATTTGGCTTACCTGCAATCTGCCAAGCGTCTGAATCCTAGACAGGCTAGATGGTCACTGTTCTTTGCCAGGTTCAATTGTGTGGTTACTTTACGCCAGGGGGTTAAAAACGTCAAGGCAGATGTGTTGTCTCGCAGTTTTCCTGGGGGATGTGATTCAGAGGATTCTGCTCCGATTTTGGCTGATGGGGTGGTGATCTCCGCTCTGTACCTCGAATTGGAGATGGAGGTGTTGGGAGCCCAGGAGGGGGCTCCTGGTTCTTGTCCCCCAGGGAGGTTGTTTGTTCCTGTCGGACTACGATACAAGGTATTCAAGGAACATCACGATACCGTCCTTGCTGGACATCCTGGTGGTAAGTCCACCTTTTATCTTGTGTCCCGGAGGTTCTGGTGGCCCAGGTTACGTAAGAGTGTTGAGGATTACGTAGCAGCCTGTGAAACCTGTGCACGGTTGCTCACACTCGACCTTCTGGTTCACCTCTTCGTCTATTCCGTCTCGTCCTTGGACGCACTTGTCTATGGACTTTATTACGGACCTGCCGAGTTCCTCCGGGAAAACAGCAATTTTGGTGGTTGTTGGCCGTTTTAGTAAAATGGCTCACTTTGTATCGTTAGCTAGTCTGCCAAATGCCAAGACTCTTGCTCAGATTTTTGTTGATAATATTGTGAAATTACAGGGCATTCCCTCGGATGAGGTTTCTGATAGGGGCACGCAGTTTGTCTCCAGGTTTTGGACGGCGTTCTGCTCTCGGCTTGGCATTCAACTTTCGTTCTCGTCGGCTTTTCATCCGCAGTCGAATGGGCAGACAGAGCGTACTAATCAAAACCTGGAGACCTACTTGAGGTGCTTTGTTGCTGAGAATCAGAAGGACTGGTCCTCATTCTTATCCCTAGCAGAGTTTGCTTTGAATAACCGTAGGCAGGAGTCCACGGGCAAGTCGCCATTTTTTGGCGCATACGGTTTTCATCCTCAGTTTGGTACCTTTTTCTGGGACTAGTTCCTCTGGGATGCCAGAGGAGGAGAGATTTTCTTCTGCCTTGTCTTCTATCTGGCGGAGGATCCAAGTGAATTTGAAGAAGATGGGTGAGAGGTATAAGTGAGTGCCTGACAAGAGATGTGTGACTGGTCCGGACCTGTGTGTGGGTGATCTGGTGTGGTTATCTACTAAAAATATTAAACTGAGAGTACCATCTTGGAAACTGGGTCCAAGATTTATTGGACCTTACAAAATATCTGCGGTGGTCAATCCAGTAGCGTTTCGTCTGGATCTTCCGCAGACTTGGAGGATCCATGATGTGTTCCACAGGTCTTTACTGAAGAAATATGTGAAACCGGTGGAACCATCGCCGTTGCCTCCTCCCCCTGTTCTGGTTGATGGAAATTTAGAGTTCGACATCTCTAGGGTTCTCGACTCAAGAGTTCTTCGGGGTTCCCTTCAGTACCTGGTACATTGGAGGGGATAAGGCCCTGAGGAGAGGATGTGGGTTCCGGCTGTGGATGTTAGTGCCAGCCGACTGGTGAGGGCTTTTCACAGATCCCACCTGGATAAAGTTGGGCCGGGGTGTCCGGAGGTCACCCGTGGAGGGGGCGTACTGTCATGCCCTGCTCAGGTTATGTGCGGAGGTCTGCCAGGTTAGCAGCACGTGTGTAGCCTTTTGTTTTTGTTTTGGAATTGAGCTGTATCTGCCCCTCCCTTCAGGTGCACTGGGTGGGGTCATTGGTATTAGTTTAAATTACTCCCACTCCCAGTGTCCTGTGCGGGTTGTAGCTTCTGTCTTGCTGAGAGAAAGAAAGGAAGGAAGGATTTGCTGTTCCTGCTCACTAACAAGATAAGTTGGTTTTGTTTTTCTTGTGATTGTCTGTCTAGGCTGTTAGAGAGATGCCTGCCCCCTCCAGGTCCTGAGGGAGCAGGCTGCCTCTTTTCCCCTTTCACCATCTTAGGGATTTTAGGGTATCTTCAGCCTAGGCACGGAGACACGTTCATTCCCGCCTTCAGGGTCAGAATGTGGGCATAGAAGTCTAGGGAGAGCTGGTAGGGATTTGTCAGGAGGTGACCTTTTCCCCCAGCTTCTTGCCTAGACACTTGTTTGGTTGTATTCTGTGTATCTTGTATTCTGTCCAGCGTGACAGCAGGTAGGGCAGGTGGATGGCCAAACATGTTTTCTCCTCCACAGTGCAATACTGCCACTTAGTGGCTGAGATAATTATCTCTCCTGAGAAACAAGAGAAATAATTACTCCTACGTCTTATCTCTGGGCGCGGGAGACTGGGGTCTACCGAGGAACCCCCTATCTCCCCGGTAGGCCAGTCGAAGCCTGCCTACACATACAAAATCCATTACCAGGCAGGAAAGCATGTAAGACTGCTTTCGCTGCACTAATGTTGACACCATTGTACTTGTCTATGCACATTCTATACTAAAGTATATTCGCAGACTATGAACTATTTTGATCCCATATTTAGTAATACTAGTGACACAGTAAGAGTAGGACAAGCTGATATTTTATGTAATACAATTCGACATTATCAAACTAAAAGTAGTTTACCAGCTTACTGCATATCCACAGAAAAGTGGTGTGAGCATGGAAAAGTCTCAGATATTGCTGCAAAGCCCATTTGCCACAAGATCTGCAACAAAAATAGGCCAAAAAGTGGCGTAAGATCAATAATAAATTACTCCTTCAATTCGTAGGGTTGGAAACAGGCATAAAACCATTTCATTTCCCTGCAATGTTGACTCACAGGAAGGCAAAAAATGAGCTCCAATTATGCAATCTGTATGTTTTCCTCATGTTTGTCTTTTTTCTGTAGATTACATTTGCCTGTCTGGAAGCTCCCCCTGCTGTTTATTCTTCTGGGCCACCTTCTCCTACATCCAGAGGTGGACCCACATGCTCAGTAGCTTCCTTGCTCCCCTCCCTTCAGTGTTAGCAATTATTTCACCTAAGCATTTTGCTTGCACATCGGGTGACCTGCAGCACCTTTATATAGGTAGATTATCGGGAAGGAGCGTACGCATTAAGGCTGGCACTAGACCAGCAGATGTGGAAGATGATTCTCGGGAAAGAAGCGTTTGCTATGCTATGATCTGCTGGGGTAATACAGGCCTAACACTTGTTCCCGATTATCGGTTAGGCAATTGTGTGGTATAAAACCTCTTATCTTGTCATGTTGCTTATTTTTTATTACTTAGTAGATGTTTCACAGTAAGAAAACAGACACTACGCCTTATCAGCACTCATGTGCTCAGACAACTAAAGTCCTTGGCATTTTGACCGTATTTGCAGAGGAAACTCTTACAATATACTTACATAATGTTTCTTAGGTTTGAAGACATGAAAAGTGTAAAGGGCAGAGGAAAAAATGTTTAAATAGCCAAACAGTAAAACTGCTGTGAGAACCTACATGTCAAGCTGACACGATTCACCCTGGGGCTTCAAAATTCCAAAGACAAAAAAGGCAATCTGAATAGGACCTAATTGTTCCCTCTTTGTGCTGAAGTTACAACTGGCCATCATAAGACAAGAAATTGCCGTAATTAGACATTATGGACAATGTGAAACGTTTGGACATATTAATGTGATGGACAGTAGAGTTTGTGAGCCAGAAGGCTAGTCTACTCCTGTACTGAGCATCTGCCACAAACATTCATAGGACATTACTGGCTTGCAGGCTTGAGCAGACAACTTTGAAAACAGATTACATTTTAAAGGGGTTGTCTGACTTCAGCAAATGACATTTATCATGTAGAGAAAGGCACTTACTAATGTATTGTGATTGTCCATATTGCCTCCTTTGCTGGCTGGATTTATTTTTCCATCACATTATACACTGCTTGTTTCCATGGTTACGACCACCCTGTAATCCAGCAGCAGTGGCCGTGCTTGCACACTATATGTGCACTCCTATGGTCCTGGCCACCAGAGGCCAGCACTTTTGACCACAGTGTGCATGCACAGCCACCGTTACTGAATTGTAGGGTGGTCATAACCATGGAAATGAGCAGTGTATATGATAGAATGAAATAGGAAGGAAACAATATGGACAATCACAATACATTAGTAAGTGCCTTGTATTAACTTTCTCTACATGATAAATGCCACTTGCTGAAGTGAGAGAACCCCTTTAACAATGTCCAATTAACTGGGGTCTCTGAAAAAAATTGGTGTGACACCTGTACGGATCCTACACTAAAAGGGCAAGATATTATACTGGGTAAAGTCAGTGAGAAACAAAATGATACACTTGAGTGTAAACTCAATCAACTGGATTTCTTTTTTTACTGTTGATAGCTCGGCTGAGGTGCAGGACGTAGACGTAGTGTTCTTCTCTGAGGAATGCCCTCTCCTTTTATAGTTTCTGAGACTCCGTGTGCAATATTTTTTGAGTTGATGTTAACTAAAATAAAATGCTATTAGCCGAATGCAGGTTTGACAAGGAGTATTAAGACTGTACTATTTTTTCAGCCCCTGAATACAAACAAGAATTTCTCATTACCTGACAGCAAACAGAGATCTTAAAAATGGAGTTTGCAGATAGTATGGTGCACTACACATGACATACAGGTGATTTTAAGCTGGTTTTCCACAGCCTTTCGGTGTGGCTTTGGCCACAAACAACTATCGCAGCACAGAAACCCAGCCTTACACTTTCTTAAAAGGGTATTCTGGTTTTATGTAAAGTTTAAACCTGTAACCATGAATATGCTATCCAATCTAATGGCATCATTTTGATAAAATTGTTGACGGACTTAAAAATTGGTTTTGTGCTGCACTATGGTATTGCTGGCACTGCCTACTTCTGTTGACACTGCCTTCTGTGAATTTTGACCTTTCTAGAATATGGAGTCACTTTTAGTTTTTATCCATGGCCACCCTAAGTTCCCAGTCCGCCCCCTGCCTGCACGGTACAGAGTTTATAGCCTAATAGCGCCAGACTGAAAAACACTGCATGCATCGTTTCTCTGTCAGGCGCTATCTAACATATGGCATCAAAACTGATGCACCACATTGCATAAATGATTCCATAGAAAACTAGGGCATCGGTTTCCCTCTGGTGGTTTTGTATTATGGCAGAGGGAAACTAAAATGGACTTCAAGGATATATGAACCCGGCCTTACGAAATACGAAAACTAAAAAGGTTAAAGGGAATCTGTCAGCAGTTTTATGCTGCTAGGTTCTAACAGGTCCAGCGCATGCTAACAAGTCTGGATATTCATGCGCTTCTGGCTTTCTCCATCCCCTGCCACTGATCTACGTTTTTTTTTCCAACTGAATAAGAGGCAGGGGCGTGGAGAAAACCAGAAGGTCATAAATATTCAGGACTCATCAGCATGTGCTGGAGCTGTCCAATACAAGATTTCAGCAAAATGGCTGCGTCGTGAGTGATGTCCTGTACTTACCCCTTCTCCTGCTCACTCTTCTCAGGGCCTGCTCTGCTGTGTCCTGGCTGTCTGCAGCGTCAGGACGTACAGAGCGCACTCTAACCTGACGCTACAGGAGGTCGGGTGACTGCAGCGTGGGCCCTGAGAAGAGAAGACAGCCAGGACAAGGAGAATGGCGGCAGGAGAGGTAAGTTACTTTATTATTTTACAGTCTTATCTGAGGTCTGATATGGAGGTCTAATGGGGGGTCTGGAGAGGTCTCACTGGGGGTCTGGAGAGGTCTAATGGGGTCTGGAGGTCTGACTGGGGGTCTGAAGTGGTCTAATGGGGGGGGGGGTCTGGAGGTCTGACTGGGAGGTATGGAGGTCTGACTGGGGGTCGAGAGTGGTTTGACTGGGTGGGTCTGGAGAGGTCTGACTGGGGGGGTCTGCATAAATGCCCGTACTTTCAAAATATAAAAGTATTAATCCCATACGGAAATAGTTGTAACAAAAAAAGGGGTCAAAATGGCCTATTTTCCACTTTTTGCTCGCTTCTCCTACCACAATTTTTTTTATAAAAAGTGATCAAAAAGTCATATAAACCCAACAATGGTATCAATGAAAAGTATAGATGGACGTACAAAAAATGAGTCCCGATACAGCTCTGCACACATAACTACAAAAAAGTTATAGGGGTCAGAAAATGACAGCAACAAAGTTTTTTGTAATTTTTTTCAGCATCAAAATGCAAGGAAAAGTATACATATGTGGTATCGTCGGATTCGTACTGACATGGAGGATGAAGACCACAAGTCAGTTTTACCGCATAATGAACACTGTAATAATGTGGCAAAATTGCTTTTTGTTTCCAATTTCACCACCTTTGGAATTTTTATCCCACTTCCCACAGCATCCTATGCAATATTAAATTATGGCGTTGGAAAGTACAACTTGTAATGCAAAAAATAAGCCCTCATACGACTATGTGAATTGAAAAATAAAAAAAAGTTCTGGCTCTGGAAAGGCAAGAAGCAAAAAAAAACAAAAACGCAAAGTCAATAAAATCTCAGGGGCAGAATAAACATTTAAAGAGCAGTAAATTACATAACAAAGAGTATTTTCCCATGTATTTGTGTTGTTCTGTATGTTTGCTCTGTTTAGCAACCTGCTAAAAAGCTGCTACATATAAAGGTCCTGCTGAAATTACGTCGGAGCTAGAAGATTTTCCAGGATGTGACTTGTTGATAGCCAGTACGTGACAACACGGTAATTTAGCTTTCCCTAAGAAAGCAAAAGAATTTGCTGTCCCAGTATACAATATTCCAATTAAAATCAGAACAAATCCATTCAATGCATTGCATCCAAAATGATTTCATAGCTCAATATACTTTGTTTTCCAGCTGGATGAACTAGTTTAATGAGTTACTTGATCCAACATATTATGTCATGATTAATATTTACCGTATATGATGTCAACATATTTCACAGCCATGTACAGCAGGGCCAGCCTTATAGTGGATGGTGCCAAGTGCAGTAACTGCTGTTGAAGCCTACAGTAGTGTATCCAATGTAAAATAACTATATCATAAAGTGTCTGATTATAAGCACAATACAGTATGATCACATTAGAGTGCCATATGTTGGCCAATAACACTTTCATATAGCTGCCTAAATAACAATTTTATACAGTGCGTCCTGTATCATGCACTGCAAAAAAATTATATTCTTACAGTGCCACACAAGTAAATACCACCATAAGATATTAAAATAATACCTATATACAGTGACTAAATAACAGCAAAAAACACAAAGATTTCTAATAACAGTACTCTAAAATATGCTATACAGTTAACATGATGATTTGGGTGCCGAGCGATTTGTGATGCCCCTTTAGCTGAGTTGTGTGACGTGGTGTGTGCAACTGCAGAGGTCTCACATTCCTAAGAGCTCATGCATAAGACCATATTAATAGGCTCACAGACCCATACAAGTCAATGGTACTAACTGCAGGTCCTATCCTTGTCCTTTTTTGAAGAACAGAATAGCCCTTTCTATTAATGAGTAAAAAAAAAAAAATATGGAATGAATGCATCAGTTGTACATGGATCCATTTTTAGCTGACTGAGAATTGGACATGACCGTGTGTATGAGGCCTTAAAGGGAACCTGTCATCAACTTTCTGCGGACCTCACCGAGGGCAGTATAACTTAGAGACAGAAATGCTGATCTCAGCGGTGTGTCACTAAGGCTGGGTTCAGACCCTCAACAGGCAAGAACCAATGATTCCCTATGGGAATGGTTCTCACCTGAGCGTTTTACAGCGCGTACGATCGCGCTGTAAAACGCCCGACGCCCCAAGAAGTACATGAGCTTCTTTGGGGCGTCTTGTCGCGCGTTCCCGTACATAGACTTCAGCGGGAACGCGCGACAATGGGCGTTCGCTTGTATCTGTATGCGCGATTGCAAACGCCCGTACAATCGCGCATACAGAGCGTACGCTCAAGTACGCTCAGGTCTGAACCCAGCGTAATGATCTAAAAGTCAGTGGTTGCTGAGAACCAGCATCATAATCATTGCAGCCCAGGCCTGGAAAAGAGTCAAATCTACCTGAGAAGAGTCATGGTTATCCATAATCTCCTGCTCTCCCCATCCATCTGCTGATGATTGGCAATTCTCTCCTAGAGAGAAAGGGAGAAAACTAGGTAGAAGCCTGTCAGTCATCAGAGGTGAGCAGGAATTCATGAATAACCAGGACTCTTCTCAGGTGGCCGGGACTCTTTTCCAGGCCCAGTCTGCAATGATTGTGATGGTGGTTCTCGGCAACCACTTACTTTTAACTTTTAAATTACAGACCGCTGAAATCAATTTGCAAATCCGCAATACACATACGTTCAAAAGCTACTTTCCTAGGAAGCATATCTTGGTAGATTCACTAAGCAAAATGCACCAGAATGTTGTTGCAAATTATATAAAAAAGTTGAGTATATGGTGTGTGCCAAATGTATTATTGACTGCTTTAAAAGGTGTTAAGATAAAAGGGTTTAGCTAACAGGAGTCATAACATGTGACAAATACATTAAAGATGTGCACAATATGTGTGGCTTGAAAAGCTGCCCTTATTGACATTTTATTATAGAGCAAATAACTGGCATATGATCAATGTCAGCAGCATCAACTGACTAGCAGGGCTGTAAGTTAGGTATCGTTGCACTAGGAATACATAACCTGCATTACACTATACAGCTGAGAATACATACCGCGTCGAGAGATTGCTGGATGGGACAATACAGTAACCGCTATATGACATAAATAAAACCACATAGTGGCATAGATAAGGCTACTTTCAAACCACACTTGTAAGAGCGTCTAAAACGTATGGGATTGGCCTATGAACATTTCATGGTACCCACTTGAGGCCAACACAGTGAGGGAACAGCAACAGACCAGCTTGTATGTGAAGTTTTCTACGTCTTTTTTTACGTCACGGGCAGTTGCAAATGGTAGCAAGACAGGTACTTGTACCAGATAGTTGGCTCTAGCAATGGGACAGACGCTTTCCAGGCTTAACAGGCAGTCACCAGTAGACAGTCCATTTACTCCAGCCACTGTGACTCTCATGCTGTACCAAGGCCACTATTCACAATGGTCAGCGCATAGACAGCACACTGTTGCAGGGCCTTCAAGGCTGGCTGGGTCACAATAGTTGATAACTACCCACATAATGAACTCTTGGCCAGGAGTGATACAGAACTACTTGAGAGTTAGAGGTCTCTTATTCTGATGTGAAACCATACCAGAGTGCTACTGTATATATTCAGAGACAAGTAAGAAGACAGCATGGTTGGTGGTTCGTTAGCCTGTACTCCTAATTGTTTTTATAAAAATGATTGGTGCTTTGCCCTACCCATTTACTGTAGATATCTGTATCTCTACTAGGCTAATCGTGCTACCATGGAAATAAATAGTGCTGCAATGCCCATGTGCATATACACTACCAGGAAAAAACGAAAAATAAAAAACATGGAAAACCTTATGCAATGAAACTGAGACTGACAAAGTATAAACTGCTTAGTGGTCATTGGTTAATGATCACACAACCAAGGTGGTGCACCCTTTATCTTGGGTTCTGCAATTAATACCAGACCGGAAGGGCCATAATACCTATTGGAGCCCCACACCATACCACCTAGTGTTAAGGTCCCTTTACACGAGACAATTCAGCAGGCGATTGTCAGGAAGGAAGCATTCCTTCCCGGCAAGCCCCTGCTTGTCAGTGGAGGTGACGGCTTCATTTATATACAGCAATCTCCTCCACAGGATGGGGAGGAGCAATCGCTATACCATCACTCATCTGTCACCACCAGACATCTGAGAAGCTCTGACAGATGCCTTTCAGAACCTCCTCCTTGAGCTTCCTTTTGTTTTCATTTTCTCATCTCGTTAGCCTCTCTCAGCTGCCATGTAGTGGCACTGATTGCATCCCTTTAAATCGCTTCCCAGACTGCTTCACTTTGCAGTTTATATTCCTTCCTGGAGTGTGTGCATGCTGATCCTACTTCTGAGTCTTCTACAGATAAGTTTTGTTCATTCATTTGTGTTTTTTCTGTTTGCTGGATCCCAGGTGACCCTGACTCCCTCCGTATCAAGTGTAGGGAGCCGGTGGTCATGTCCCCTCACTATTATAGGGTGTTTAGGTGTTATACAGTCGAGGTACGAGGATATGCGATCATCTACCATTGGGATTTTCGCATAGGCTGAGCAGTCAGGGAGAGAGCCAGGTCTGTTGCAGGGCTCTCCCTTTTGTTCCTTAGTTTTGGATCCAGTGAGTCGGATATTCATTTTGTGTCTTCTAGTTTCCTGTACACCTTCCGCGACATCATCCCTGTACTTACTCGTTGCTTACCTGCAGCAGAGGCTATTTAGACAGGACAATTTGCTATTGGCAAACGATTTATTTGTCCTAAATCGACTCGTGTAAAGCGGCCTTTATTTCTGTATGCCTCAGCGCTATGCATGATGGCAGTAGGTACTGTGCAGTCCTCCTGCAAACTCTGATGCAGCCATCAATGACAAAAAATAGTGTTCAGTGATGAGACGCTCCAATAGGCATTTTCAATACTAGAATATACAGTAAGGTTATAGTTATCTGTTGGCTCTTGTCATTTTCACAATATTTTTAGTTCAGATTAAATAACTGATTTTACTTGGGGCAGAACAGTTGGTTGTATGCAGGCACCTAGATACCTTGTCTGCCGATTGCTGTGGCATAGCTTAATCCCGATTTCACAACTTGTGTAGTGCTTTTATTCAAGAGAACAAAAGATGCTGGCATCAGGCAAAAGATAATTTGGAAACCTCACCAGTCTATATTCTTATTAGTGTACCGAACTGGAGGCTCCCGGGTGAAAGAAATGTGGTGGGAGCCTTGTAACAGTAATGTTTTTACCAGTAATTGTACTTTATATATATTGCTATATGAGTGTTTACATCAGCATAATAGCCACTGTTAGCACTTTAGGTCCTTTTATTTTGTATGGCACCATTAGTTAATGTATTGAAGTACTTATACATTTTATTTTTTTATATTGGTTGATCCTTGTATTAACTGTGTTAATATTATTTTAATTGTATCCAATAAAAATTGTTAAGTTTATGGGAACATTATAGCTACAAAGGAAGAAAGGGTGCGCCCTTCTACCACTGCCCTGGCTCTAGGGAGCGTTGATGTGAGGATTGCCACAGCAAATAATTATTGCAGCCAGAACCAATACTACTCCCATTTTCTGCTCCACTTCTCGAGGCCTTGCAGCAGATTTATGCATCACCTGTCATGAGGCCTAAAGATTTATACACCTGGATACGTAGTACCTATTTATAGTGATAAATCCATCTGTTGCCTAGTATTCTTTGCTCAGGACTCCCAGGGGTGCACCACCAATGAGGCGAGGTGAGGTGACTGCCTCAGACAGCACCAGGGGGGCAACAGAAGGGGGATTATGTGTTTCTGCAGTCTAGTATTCGGAATCACAGTTGTCACGATCAGTGTGGGGGAAAAACTCCACACTAAACACAGGAGGGAAGGGAACAGTAACTGGGCCTGGAAACTAGGGAAGAAACAGGTCACCTCCTAAACAACCCTAATCCGGGCCCTAACTACCTAACAATATAAATAGACCTTGAAGGTAGGAATATTCATATGCTGTATACCTAGGCCCTTATATCCCTATAAGGCCCTGGAATTAGGTTAGGACCAAAGACAACCCATTCCTCCCCAGATGGATGAATGGAAGTCTCTGTCTCAGAGCCAGATACAAACAACAGGGAATATAACAAATACAAAACAATCAGACCAAGAACAGACAAGACCTATCTGAAAGTAGAAAACTGCCAATTCCAGAAGCACCACAGATTACAACCGACCAGCTAGTTAAAAGTCAGGAAGAAAATCTATAAACCGCACCTCCAAGAGTGAGAAGCTGCTACTTATGGGAAAGGTAGTTTAACAACAAGCAACACCTGAAGCAAGGGGTGTGACATTCACCAAAACACAGACACAATACGATCCAGTGAACTTGTCAGTTTTACCAATGAGTTGCCAGGCTCTCCGATCTCCTGGTACCTGCCACCTGTTTTCCAAGTATGTCTTTAACAGTAGGGCTGGTGGGAAGGAGTTAGGTTAAGAAATTGGCATTGGGGGTTGGGGGGCCATTTCAGTTTTTGCCTCAGTCAGCAGGAAGGCTAGGTGCACCCCTGGGGACTCCCCTCTATGAGCCAAAACAGAGAGCCACCAACATTTAACAGCCTCACTCATATGGATCTGGTCTATCTATATATCCCACAGAAAGCTATTCGTATAATTCTTATAATAATAGTACATCATGTAACACTCTATAGTATCACACTGGAATCTATTAATGGCTTCATGTAACACTATATTTCACCTGTAGCAGACTCAGTAGATGCAGGGAAATGACCAACTACTGTAGCTGTAGCTTTTCTAGGCTAAATTATTTCATGGGTCTATGCAACTTTGCCATTTTTATGTAGCCAAAACTAGAATTCCAAAGAATTCCAAAAAAGAAGATAAAACTTTTAAATACACTTTTCCTTCCTGAAAGCTCCACCTCCTACTTTTGACCGAAAATTAATGCACAGAAAAAATGGCATCCAAAGTGTGAAATTGGCCTTTAACCCTATTGACATGGCCATCTTACTTCTCTATGTTGTAATGATA